>NC_092397.1:4681927-4700377 GCF_030028105.1 Mobula birostris
ATTGGAGGCTATTTAAAATGTCCTTAGCCATGGGTCCGGTTAGAGGAGTGGAGGGTAGCTAACGTTGTTTCCATGCTTTAAGAAAGGCGCTAAAAGTAAACCAGGAATTTATAGAGCCTGAAGGGACCAGATATTTCGAGAGACGGGGACTGATTCGGGATAGTCAACGTGGCTTGTGTGTGGTAGGTCGTGTCTAACCAATTTCATGGAGGTTTTTTTTTTGAGGTTACCAGGAAAGTGGATGAAGGCAAGGCAGTGGATGTTGTCTACATGGACTTCAGCAAGTCATTTGACAAGGTCCCGCATAGGAGGCTGGTCAGGAAGGTTCAGTCGCTCGGCATTCAGAGTGAGGTAGTAAACTGGATTAGACGTTGGCTTTGTGGGAGAAGCCAGGGAATGGTAGCAGGTCTCGGCCCGAAACGTCGACTGCACTTTTCTCCAGAGATGCTGCCTGGCCTGCTGAGTTCCCCCAGCATTTTGAGTGGCGGTAGAGGGGTTGCCTCTCTGTCTGGAGGCCTGCGACTAGTGGAGTGCCACAGGGACCGGCAGCTGGGTCTGTTGTTGTTTGTCATCTACATCAACGATCTGGATGATAATGCGGTTCACTGGATCAGCAAACTTGTGGATGACACGAAGATCAGGAGGTGTACTGGACAGCAAGCAAGACTATCGTGGCTTGCAGAGGAAACTGCATCAGTTGGAAACATGGGCCGACAAATGGCAGATGGAGTTTAATGCAGACGAGTGTGAGGTACTTTATAAGATCAATCATAGGAATGAAAGGGGTTAATCTATGAGGAGCGTTTGAGGGCTCCGGGTCTGACTTCACTGGAGTTTAGTAGAATGAGAGGGGAATCTCACTGAAACCTTCAGCCAGAGGGAGGTGAGTGTGTAGAAGTCGTGGTTGTGGATGCCACATCATCTGGTGTAGTTAAGGCGGAGGTTAATAGGTTCCTGATTGGTCAGGGTGCGAAAGGTTACAGGGAGAAGACAGGAGAATGGGGTTGAGAGGGAGAATAAATCAGCCATGATGGAATGGGGGAGCAGACTGGCCTAATTCTGTTCCTGTTCCTGTGTCTTGTGGTTTACTGAATCTTGAAAGGCCAATTAGAGTGGACATGGAGAGGATGTTTCCTATTGTGGGGGAGTGTAGGACCAGAGAACACAGATAGAGTGGATGTGGAGAGGATGTTTCCTGTAGTGGGGGAGTCTAGGACCAGAGGACACAGATAGAGTGGATGTGGAGAGGATGTTTCCTATAGTGGGGGAGTCTAGGACCAGAGGACACAGATAGAGTGGATGTGGAGAGGATGTTTCCTATAGTGGGGGAGTCTAGGACCAGAGAACACAGATAGAGTGGATGTGGAGAGGACGTTTCCTATAGTGGGGGAGTCTAGGACCAGAGGACCCATATAGAGTGGATGTGGAGAGGATGTTTCCTATAGTGGGGGAGTCTAGGACCAGAGAACACAGATAGAGTGGATGTGGAGAGGATGTTTCCTATAGTGGGGGAGTCTAGGACCAGAGGGCACAGATAGAGTGGATGTGGAGAGGACGTTTCCTATAGTGGGGGAGTCTAGGACCAGAGGACACAGATAGAGTGGATGTGGAGAGGATGTTTCCTATAGTGGGGGAGGATGAGGTTATCACAGGGGTCTCCCTACCATCCATCGGGGACATTTATCAGGAGCGCTGCGTACACAGGGCCCCTTAGCATTATCAAGGATCCCACTCATCCATCCAGCATCCTCTTTGACTTTCTACCGTCAGGCAGGAGACTTTGATGCAAAAGGACAAGAACAGTCAGGATGGGAAACAGTTTCTTCCCCCAGGACATTAGGCTTCTGAACTCTCTGCTGCATCGCATTCGAAGTGTCACTGGTTCATCTATTCCGTACCTCACAATATTTAATATTAACGCAGTTTAGATTGATTTTATCCTTGTCTGCATAAGCTATCGTGTGTTCTGTGTGCCTGTGCGCTTTACACCCTGGTTTGGAGAAACGTTGTCTTGTTTGACGGTATACATGTATATGGTTAAATGACGATAAACTTGACCTGGTCTTGTGTTTCAATGATCCTTCCCCCCACCCACTAGCTTTCTGAATCTCTAGCCTGCTGCTTATAAAGGCCCCCACCCATTCCAGTGGGTACTAGTGTAGTAAATCTCTCACCGTGGGGGCAAATGGGAGTTGTGTAGGTTAAAAGGTCAAGAGAGGGTAAAAGACTCGGGGCTGGCAACAGTTTTAATTCGGTATCACAGATCCAATCCTGTTTGACGCTCTCTACACTCGTGACTGTGTGGCTGGGCGCAGCTCAAACACCATCCGCGCCCCGACACCAGGGGACGCGGCCCCTTTAAATCTGGCCGGCTGCTACCCCCCCCCTCCACGTGACCCTCTGGCTTCAGCGACCGTCACACGTGCGATTGATGGTCCTTGCTTTCCCCCGCCCAATCAGGACGATCCGAAGAGTCCCGCCCATGCCACAGGCGCCGGGCGCCGATTGGTCGGATGGCAAACCGGAAGCACTTGTCTTTCCCACCGCCTCTGAGAGAAAGCGGGATGTTGGTTAAGAACTGGTTAAGGGATGGTTACTGCTAGTTAGCATGGGGGAGGGAGAGTTAGAGCGAGGGGGTGAGTGGTGAGCAGTGTGAGGAGAGGTATTGCTAGTTAGTGAGAGCTGGTTAAGGTTATTGCTAGTAGGAGGTAGTAAAAACTAGTTAGGGATTGTTAAATCGAATTCTTGTAGTTAGCAGCTGGTGGAGGATTGGTTATTACTAGTTAAATGAAGGATCATGGTTAGCCAGTTATAATCTTTGTGGGGGGTAAAGTATTCAGCGTTTGGGTTTTACTAACCAGTGTTGGTGGAAATTGGTTAGTCAGAGCGTGGTTATTATTAGTTAGTGGGAGTGGATTGGTAACCAGGCAGCATGGGGCCTGGCTATCATTAATCAGTGGGGGCAGAAAACAGACACGGCGAGGAGTTAGCATGATAGCAGGTTGCAGATGGGTTAACCAGTAATCGAACCAGGTTGTGAATGGCTATGAGTTGAGCTGAGTTATCCAGCGGTCGATCCTGGTTGTGAGTGGCTTAATCTGTAATTTGAGCCCCGTTGTGGATGCATTAAGCGGTAGTTAAGCTGTTTTATGGACGGGTTAAGTGGTAGTTGAGCTGGTTATGTGGTGATTACGTCTGTTAATGAGTGGGTTAAGTGGTAGTTCAGCTGGTTAGTGGACCGGTTAAGTGGTGGTTGCATCTGTTAATGAGTGCATTAAGTGCTAGTTGAGCTGGTACACAGATTGGTTAAGCAGTAGTTAACCGGGTTACTAGGGAGGGATGTCGGAGCGGGAGGAGCGCCGGTTTGCCGAGGTGCCCCGCGAGTCGGTGAAGCTGATGGCGGAGAGCGCGGGGCTGGAGCTCGGCGACGAGGTGGCAGCCCTGCTGTCCGAGGACGTCTGCTACCGGCTGCGCGAGGTGGCACAGGTCTGGGGTCTGGGGTCTGGGGTCAGGGTCAGGGTCAGGGTCTGGGTCGGGTGTCGAAGCATCAAAACCCCACCCCACCCCGTCCCGTACACTAACCCTGTCACCCTGTCACCCACCAGCACCCCCCCCTTCCTGAGTAGAGGGTTGGACTGGGTGGGGGAAGTGGTGAGGGTGGAGGGAGGGAGAGGTGAGGGGGCGGGTAGGGGAGTGTCTCTGCCGCACTGACCCCTCACTGCGCCTCTCCCCTCACAGAACAGCGCACAGTTCATGAAACATGCCCGGCGCAGGAAGCTCACCACCGAGGACTTCAACCGTGCCTTGCGCTGGGCCAACGTCGAGGTGAGGTGTCTCTCTCCTCCCTCCATCCCTCCCTCCCTCCTCCCCCTCTCCTCCATCCCTCCCTCCCCCCTCCCCTCCTCCCCCTCCCCCCTCCTCCCCCTCCTCCCCTCCTCCCCCTCCTCCTCTTTCCACGATCCACCTTCCCTTCCCTTTTCACCCTCTTTCCCTGGCTCCTCATGTTCCTCTCTTCCCCCCTCGCCTCTGCCTCCTATCCCACTCCCCTCTCCTTGCCGGTGACCCCTGTTCCAGCTCCTTCCCCCGCTCTTCCTATTCTTCTGCCCCTCACGTCCCCCTCCCCCCCCGTTCTGGATGTTGACCCTACACTCCTTCTCCCACACCCCCACACCAGCCCCTCACACAGTCCCCTCTACCCTGGCGTACCTCTGAATTGGCTCGACCTGCCCTACCCACGGACCGTCCCTCACCCTGCATACCCTCGATCTCTCTGCTCTGCCCGCAGCCGGTGTGCGGCTACGGGGCGGCTGACGGGCTGCCGTTCCGCGGGCTGAGGGACGGTGAGCTGCTCGTGCCCGAGGACCGTGAGGTGAACCTGCTCGAGCTGGCGCTCGCCACCAACATCCCGAAGGGCTGCGCCGAGACCACCATCCGCGGGTAGGGACGGGGACCCGCCCAGAGGGAGGGACAGGGGAGTGTGGGAGGGAGGGAAGGGGAGGGGGGAGTTTGGGAGGGACGGGGAGGGGGGAGATTGGGAGGGACAGAGAGGGGGGAGGGGGAGTTTGGGAGGGACAGGGAGGGGGGAGGGGGAGTTTGGGAGGGACAGGGAGGGGGGAATGTGGGAGGGAGGGAAGGGGAGGGGGAGTTTGGGAGGGACGGGGAGGGGGGAGATTGGGAGGGACAGGAAGGGGAGGGGGAGTTTGGGAGGGACAGGGAGGGGGGAGTGTGGGAGGGATGGGGAGGGAGAAGTGTGGTAGGGATGAAGGTGTGTGGGAGGGACAGGGAGGGGGGGAGTTTGGGAGGGACGGGGAGGGGGCAGTTTGGGAGGGAGAGACGGGGAGAGTGTGGGAGGGACGGGGAGGGGCAGTTTGGGAGGGGGGAGGGGGAGTTTGGGAGGGACAGGGATGGGGAGTTTGGGAGGGGAGGGGGAGGGGGGAGTTTGGGAGGGACGGGGAGGGGGAGTTTGGGAGGGACGGAGAGGAGGGGAGTGTGGGAGGGACAGGGAGGGGGAGTTTGGGAGGGACGGGGAGGAGGGAGTGTGGGAGGGATGGGGAGGGGGGAGTTTGGGAGGGACGGGGGGGAATTTAGGAGGGACGGGGAGGGGGAGTTTGGGAGGGACGGGGAGGGGGGAGTTTGGGAGGGGACGGGGAGGGGGAGTTTGGGAGGGACGGGGAGGGGGGGAGTTTGGGAGGGACGGGGAGGGGGGGAGTTTAGGAGGGACGGGGAAGGGGGGAGTTTGGGAGGGACAGGGAGGGGGAGTTTGGGAGGGACGGAGAGGAGGGGAGTGTGGGAGGGACAGGGAGGGGAGTTTGGGAGGGACGGGGAGGAGGGAGTGTGGGAGGGATGGGGAGGGGGGAGTTTAGGAGGGACAGGGAGGGGGAGTTTAGGAGGGACGGGGGAGGGGGGGAGTTTGGGAGGGACAGGGAGGGGGGAGTTTAGGAGGGACGGGGAGGGGGAAGTTTGGGAAGGACGGGGAGTGGGAGTTTGGGAGGGACGGGGAGGGGGAGTTTGGGAGGGACGGGGAGGGGGAAGTTTGGGAAGGACGGGGAGTGGGAGTTTGGGAGGGACGGGGAGGGGGGAGTGTGGGAGGGACGGAGAGGGGTGGTACTCTGACACGAGGGTGTGGGGACAATGGGAGTGTGACGAATTGGGTGTATGAGGCACGGAGGATTGAGCGGGTCGGGAGAGGAGGGATGCAGACGGGGAGGGGTGGGGAGGGAGGATGGGAGGTTTGTGGGGAGTTTTCTCTGACATCCTTCTCCGTCCTTGTGCCTCAAGTTCAGATCTCGTACTTGGACAGTAAAGGCAACGAAGAGGCTCAGGGAGTGGGTGAGTTCTCCCTCAACCCATCCTTCCTCTTCCCTCCCGCCCAACTCGAGGGCCCACCAACTCCCCTCCCACACTCCCCTCCCCTCCCACATTCCCCTCCCCTCCTACATTCCCCTCCCCTCCCGCCCGACTCGAGGGCCCCACCAACTCCCCTCCCCTCCCACACTCCCCTCCCCTCCCGCCCGACTCGAGGGCCCCACCAACTCCCCTCCCACATTCCCCTCCCCTCCCACATTCCCCTCCCCTCCCCTCCCACATTCCCCTCCCTACCCCATTCCGACATCGAGAGCTCCTGGCATGACAAGTGTGACGGCGGCGGGGATGGGGACGAGGGGAGGCTGCGGGTAGGGAGAGGGATGGAGAGAGGCTGAGGGCCGGGGAGAGAGGAGGCCATCGGAAGGAGCTGGAGAAGTTTGGATTGTGATGGGGTAGGAACTCACTGAGAGGCAGCGGATTCCCTGGGAACGCAGGGGAGGGAATCGGAGGATCACTGGGGGGACTGGGGACCCACGGAGAGTCTCTTTTCAAACGTGGGCTTCGCTAGCTAAGCCAGCATGGATTGCCCACCCCCCTCTTTAAGAGGAAACCATGTTGCTGTGGGTCTGGAGTCACAGGTGGAGACGGCTGGATTCCTGCCCTGCAGGACATTGGTGGACCGGATGGATTTTCTGACAATGGCCACCAGATATTTTTATTGAATTCATATTCAAAACTGCTGTGGTGGGATTCAAACTCATGGCCCCAGCGTTTAACCGTGTCTCTGGATTACTGATCCAGTGGTAATCACCACTGCACCAAATGTCCCCCGAGGGGTGGGGATCTCTGAGGGTGAGGGGAGAGTCTCGGCGGGGTGAGGATGTCGGAGGGTGAGGGGAGGGGCTCGGACTAGATCTCTGAGGGTGAGGGGAGGGGTTCAGTCTCACTGGGGTGGGGATCTGAGGGTGAGGGGAGAGTCTCGGCGGGGTGAGGATGTCGGAGGGTGAGGAGAGGGCTCGGACTAGATCTCTGAGGGTGAGGGGAGGGGCTCGGACTAGATCTGAGGGTGAGGGGAGGGATTCAGTCTCACTGGGGTGGGGATCTGAGGGTGAGGGGAGGGGTGAGGATGTCGGAGGGTGAGGGGAGAGTCTTGGCGGGGTGGGGATCTCTGAGGGTGAGGGGGCAGTTCAGTGCCCGCGGGGTGCCGGGCTCGGCCAGGCGGTGATACCCTCTGCTTCATCCCGTTCAGTGCCGACGGCCGTCTCCTCCCTCTCGGACGACCTGATGAAATACTACCAGCAAGTCACCAGGGCCGTGCTCGGGGATGACCACCACCTCATGAAGGTGAGGACGGCCTGATCGATCGGAACCGTTCCGATATTGATTTGTAAACGTATCAATGGTCCTGGATTGTAAGCAAGGTGGGAGAGCGGAATCCTGATTGGATGAGGACTAGCCAATCAGGAGAAACGGACAATGGGGGTATAAATACCACCGGAGTAGATGTAAGGCATCATCCCCAGTGAAGATGGCCGAGTTTGTCATCGAAACATCAGTTATAATCAATACCTGAACCGGCTGGAACCCCGATAGAATTTATTCGTCATGGGCGCTGGAAAAGCACTAGATCCTTTTTCATGGTCTAAGTATTAATTCTCCGTACTTAACCCTTACTGCCCATGTCTGGGGAAATGTGCAGAGGGAGCTTCACTCTGTGTCTGACCCCGGGAGAGTGTGATAGGACAGTGTAGAGGGAGCTTCACTCTGTGTCTGACCCCGGGAGTGTGTGATGGGACGGTGTGGAGGGAGCTTCACTCTGTGTCTGACCCTGGCAGTGTGTGATGGGACGGTGTATAGGGAGCTTCACTCTGTGTCTGACCCCGGGAGTGTGTGATGGACGGTGTGGAGGGAGCTTCACTCTGTGTCTGACCCCGGGAGTGTGTGATGGGACGGTGTGGAGGGAGCTTCACTCTGTGTCTGACCCCGGGAGTGTGTGATGGGACGGTGTGGAGGGAGCTTCACTCTGTGTCTGACCCCGGGAGTGTGTGATGGGACGGTGTGGAGGGAGCTTCACTCTGTGTGTGACTCCAGGAGTGTGTGATGGGACGGTGTGGAGGGAGCTTCATTCTGTGTCTGACCCCGGGAGTGTGTGATGGGACGGTGTAGAGGGAGCTTCACTCTGTGTGTGACTCCAGGAGTGTGTGATGGGCTGGTGTGGAGGGAGCTTCACTCTGTGTGTGACCCCGGGAGTGTGTGATGGGACGGTGTGGAGGGTGATTCATTCTGTGTCTGACCCCGGGAGTGTGTGATGGGACGGTGTAGAGGGAGCTTCACTCTGTGTCTGACCCCGGGAGTGTGTGATGGGATGGTGTGGAGGGAGCTTCACTCTGAGTCTGACCCAGGGAGTGTGTGATGGGACGGTGTGGAGGGAGCTTCACTCTGTGTCTGACCCCCGGGAGTGTGTGATGGGACGGTGTGGAGGGAGCTTCACTCTGTGTCTGACCCCGGGATCGTGAGATGGGATGGTGTGGAGCAAGCTTCACTCTGTGTCTGACCCCGGGAGTGTGTGATGGGTCGGTGTGGAGGGAGCTTCACTCTGTGTCTGACCCCGGGAGTGTGTGATGGGACGGTGTGGAGGGAGCTTCACTCTGTGTCTGACCCCGGGAGTGTGTGATGGGATGGTGTGGAGGGAGATTCACTCTGTGTCTGACCCCGGGAGTGTGTGATGGGATGGTGTAGAGGGAGCTTCACTGTGTGTCTGACCCTGGGAGTGCGTGATGGGATGGTGTAGAGGGAGCTTCACTGTGTGTCTGAACCTGGGAGTGTGTGATGGGACAGTGTGGAGGGAGCTTCACTCTGTGTCTGACCCCGGGAGTGTGTGATGGGACGGTGTGGAGGCAGCTTCACTCTGTGTCTGACCCCGGGAGTGTGTGATGGGACGGTGTGGAGAGAGCTTCACTCTGTGTCTGACCCCTGAATTCTCTCTCGATCTTCCCTGCCTAGGTGGCTCTTCAGGACCTGCAGTCGAACTCGAAGATTGCTGCTCTGCTGCCCTACTTTGTGTACGTGGTCAGTGGGGTAGGTATGATCCTGGTGTGGCTGACGTCTCTGGTCTCCCGCGCTGCGATTTGGTTGCAGTTGTCACAGCAGTTTGCCTTTTGCTGCGGTTGCTCGACACGGCGCCTCTCCACAGCAGTACCGTGCTCCCTCTCTACTAGTGACGGGGTTCCTAGTGCGGGGAAAAGAGGGGTCTTCGGGTCCATGTCAAGTTGCCACGCAGGTTGATACCGTGATCAGCAACATCTGTTCTGTCCGGGTAGCCTCCAACCCGATCATATGAGCATCGATTTCTCTAACTTTTGGTAATTTCTCCTCACTCCCACATTTCCCCATTCTAGTTCCCCTCTCACCCCACCTCTTCTCCTCATCTCCCTCTGGTTCCCCCGCCTCCTTCCCTCTCTCCCCTGGTCCACTCTCCTCTCCGATCAGATTCCTCCTTCACCTCTTCCACCTATCACCTCCCAGCGTCTCACTTCATTCCCCCGCTCTCCCCACCTGGTGGAACCTGTCAGCCGGCACTCTTCTCCCTCCACCTTGTTACTGTGGCTTCTCCCACCCCCCCCCTTGCCCAACCCCTTCCTTCCCAGCCCTGATGGAGGGTGTCTGCCCGAAACATTGACCACCTATGCCCCTCCACCGGCACTGACCAACCCGCTGAGCTCCTCGAGCGTTTTGTGCGTGCCTTCAAGATTCCCAGCATCTGCAGGGTCTCGTGTTTGCCTTTCGGAGTGTTGCATTCAGCTCTGGCCGCCTCATTCTAGGAAGGGTGTGGAAGCGTCCGAGATGCTGCCTGGATCGGAGACCATCTTATAAGGATAGGTCGAGCCAAGCTCGGGCTTTTCTCTCTGGAGCGAAGGAGATAAGAGGAGACCTGATAGAGGTGTACAAGATGATAAGAGGTGCAGATCGAGTGGAGAGCCAGAGGCATTTTCCCCAGGGTGGGAACGACTAATATGAGGGGCTGTATCTCAGGCTCAAGTTTATGGTCATCTGACTGTACGACCAAACAAAGCAACGTCCCTCCAGACAACGGTGCTCCCACAAAACTTACATCGCACATAACAAATTATTACCGCAGATAATAGAATACGATTCAAAATGCTCGCGGTGGTGAACAGTGAACAGCTCGTTGTCCTGGTGACGAGACATTAGTCTCACAGCCTGAGGGAGGTAGCTGTTACCCACTCTGGCAGTCGGAGTCCTGGTGCTCTTATACCTCCTTCGGTGAAAGGTGACTGGAGGAGGTGTTTTTGGGGTGGAGGGATGTCGGAGGTAGGTATTTTACACAGGGAGTGGTGGGTGTGTGGTAGAGGCAGACACATAGGGACATTTAAGACACTCCTAGATTTAATTTATTTTAAAAAATTTATTTAGAGATACATCAGGGAACAGGCCCTGCACTGAGCATCTATTTAACCCTCGTCTAATCACTTTGGAGAACTGCAGGCGGGAAGGGTCAGGTTGATTGTGGAGTGGGTTAGCAGGTCGGCACGGTGTCGTGGGCTGTTCTGTGTTGTAGATTTCCATTGTACAGGGCAGCGTTCGGTTTAGGAATTCAGATTCTCCCAGAGTGCGGTTACGAACTCTGTCCCCCAGAGCATCGGGCAGCACGGCAGAAGGACAGCCTGTCACGTCTGTGCCGAAATTAAATTAAATTCCATCTTCCTGCACAATGCCCATCTCTCTCTCTCTCTGTCAGGGTCAGCTATTGCATCCGGTGCTCCCGGTGCGGCCTCCTCTACATTGGTGAAACCCGATGCAGATTGGGGGACTGCTTCGTCAAGCACCTCCAAAACAGACAGGATCTCCCAGTAGCCACCCACTTCAACCCTGCTTCCCACTCCCATTCAGATATGTCCATACATGTCCTCCTCTACTGCCATGATGAGGCTAAACTCAGGTTGGAGGAGCAACACCTCATATACCGTCTAGGTGGTCTCCAGCCCCTTGGTATGAACATAAAATTCTCCAACTTCCGGTCATTTCCTCCCCCTCCCTTCCCCTATCCCTATGTCACTCTGCCCCCTCCCCCAGCTCCCTCATGGTTCCGCCTCCTCCTTCTACCACCCATTGTTTTCAGGGCTATGATGTCAATGCTTCCCCCTCCCCCACCCCTTTGTCTTTCAAATTACTGGTCTTTCAACTGAAGCTACAAGCATTCTTCAAATCCTTCCCCATCTTTCATTCTTCAGTCCTGACGAAGGGTTCCGGCCCGAAAGGTCGACTCATCATCTCTGACTGATGCTGCCCGACCTGCTGAGTTCACCCGGCGTACTGAAAGTGTTGCTTTGATCACAGCATCTGCAGATTATTTTGTGTCCATCTTCCTCCATTCCCTGCACACGGTCCATCTCCCTCCATTCCCTGTACACGGTCCATCTCCCTCCATTCCCTGTACACGGTCCATCTCCCTCCATTCCCTGCACACGGTCCATCTCCCATCGTTCCCTGTACATGGTCCATCTCCCTCCATTCCCTGCAGACGGTCCATCTCCCTCCATTCCCTGTACACGGTCCATCTCCCTCCATTCCCTGCACACGGTCCATCTCCCATCGTTCCCTGCACATGGTCCATCTCCCTCCATTCCCTGCAGACGGTCCATCTCCCTCCATTCCCTGCACACTGTCCATCTCCCTCCGTTCCCTGTACATGGTCCATCTCCTATCATTCCCTGCACATGGTCCATCTCCCATCATTCCCTGCACATGGTCCATCTCCCTCCATTCCCTGTACACGGTCCATCTCCCATCATTCCCAGCACATGGTCCATCTCCCATCATTCCCTGCACGTGGTCCATCTCCTATCATTCCCTGCACGTGGTCCATCTCCTATCATTCCCTGTACACGGTCCATCTCCCATCATTCCCTGCACACGGTCCATCTCCCTCCATTCCCTGCACACTGTCCATCTCCCTCCATTCCCTGCACGCGGTCCATCTCCCATCATTCCCTGCACACGGTCCATCTCCCTCCATTCCCTGCACACGGTCCATCTCCCTCCATTCCCTGCACACTGTCCATCTCCCTCCATTCCCCACACACGGTCCATCTCCCTCCATTCCCTGCACAGGGTCCATCTCCCTCCATTCCCTGCACATGGCCCATATCCCATCATTCCCAGCACATTCATGTGTCTGTCTAACAGACTGTCAAACACCTCGATGGTATCTGCCTCCAACACTGTCCCCGGCAGCTCATTCCACACACCCACTTCTCTCTGTGTGAAAAAAAACACTTGTCCTCAGACAACTCCTTTGAATCTACCCCTCTCTCACTTTAAATGCACGCCCTCTGGTACTAGGCACTTCAGACCTGGGAAGACGATACTGTCTACTCTCATCACCCCAAACCTCTATCAGATCTGCCCTCAGCCTCCGACACACCACAGAAACAAACCCAGGTTCGTCCGGCCTCTCTAATCCACACCCTCTCCAAAGCCTCCACACCCTTCCCGTAACAGGGTGACCAGAACTGGACGCGACCCTCCAGACGTGGCCTGGCCGAGGCTGGACCTCTGACTTGCTGACTGTTGAGCCCGGTGCCCTGCCCGCTGAAGGCCCAGCGTACCGTACGCCTTCTGCGCCACCCTGTCCTCCTGAAGTCGCAGCGGGTTCCGGGGGACTTCTCTGGGCTCCGGGGAACCCGGTTCGATCCCGACCTTCAGCTCTGTGTGTGAGAGTTTATGTTCTCCCTGTGACAGTTTCCCCCAGGTTCTCCATTTCCCTCCCACGTCCCAACAACATGTGGGTCAGCACCTCCCCGCCTCCCGGTCCGCGGTGGAGAGGGAGAATCTTCGGGGAACAGGGAGGGGGTGTTGAGGTGGAGTGAAAGGGGGACCGGCGTAGGTGGACGGGCGGAGGGGCCCCCGGGTCCGCGTGACTGCACCCTCACTGTGCTCTCCTCCGGCCCCCTCCCAGGTGAAATCAGTGAGCCACGACCTGGAGCAGCTGAACCGGCTCCTGCACATCGTGAAGAGCCTGATCTGCAACCCATACCTGTGCCTGGGCTCGTACCTGCGCAGCCTGGTCTCCAGCGTCATGTACTGCATCCTGGAGCCGCTGGCCGCCTCCATCAACCCCCTCAACGACCACTGGACCCTCCGGGACTACGCTGCCCTGCTGCTGAGTCAGATCTTCTGGTGAGAGGCCGGGGGGGGCTCGCTGGTTCCGCACTCCCTCCCTCCCTCTCTCATTTCCCCCCACACGCCCACTTCCCCTCCGGCCTCCCCGTCCTCCCTCTCCTCTCTCTCCTCTCTCCTCTTCCCTCCCTCCGTGGTGAACAGGGTTGGCAGATTTGCAGATGACACCAAGATTGGGGGTGTGGTGGACGGTGAGGAGGGTATCAGAGGGATCTGGAACACTGGAGAAATGGTCTGAAAATGGCAGATGGATCTTGGTGCGAGTTGTTGCACTTTGGGAGGACCAGCCAGGGTAGGTCTTAAGGTCGATTTATACTTGTGCGTCAAATGCACGCCGCAGGTATGGCGTAGCCACGTTCCCTACGCTGCACTCTGCGCCGAACCCTACACCGTAGCCTAACGCGCACCTCTCCCAAAAGGTAACTACGTGTTGTGGCGTCGCAGACCACAACAACTGTGATTGGTCCACTTGGTAGCATTGCATTTCCTCCTACGCTGCAATAGCTTCCCATTGGGTGGCTGAAGGGCAGGGAACGAACTCTGGCTGCAATGCTTTCAATAAAGCTCTACAGACCTCTGAAATTTTGGAGGACCCTGTGCTTGAGGCCCGTTTGTAGCTGCTACAGCCTGTTGAAACATAGAAACATAGACAAATAGGTGCAGGAGCCGGCCATTCGGCCCTTCGAGCCTGCACCGCCATTCAGTATGATCATGGCTGATCATCCAACTCAGAACCCTGTACCTGCCTTCCCTCCATACCCCCTGATCCCTTTTGCCACAAGGGCCATATCTAACTCCCTCCTAAATATAGCCAATGAACTGGCCTCAACTGTTTCCTGTGGCAGAGAATTCCACAGATTCACCACTCTCTGTGTGAAGAAGTTTTTCCTCATCTCGGTCCTAAAAGGCTTCCCCTCTATCCTCAAACTGTGACCCCTCGTTCTGGACTTCCATAACATCAGGAACAATCTTCCTGCATCGAGCCTGTCCAATCCCTTTAGGATTTTATACGTTTCAATAAGATCCCCCCTCAATCTTCTAAATTCCAGCGAGTATAAGCCTAGTCGATCCAGTCTTTCATCATATGAAAGTCCTGCCATCCCAGGAATCAATCTGGTGAACCTTCTTTGTACTCCCTTGACTTCCACCTGAAGCTAAAACCCGAATAGGTGATTGCCAGTCTCTGAGCGTACACCGGTGCGAAACAAACGGTTTAGAGACGATGAACCAAATCGTCAAATCTACCTGCCGACGTCCGAAAAGATTTGAAATGCGTTTCCTCGTCCACGTCTCTCAGTGGCCGGACAAGCACAGAAAATTCACCCTCCTTCAGTTTCAGTCGCCATTGTTTGAGTTTTTGGCGGTGAGTTGCAGAGCAACGCAGACACACCAACGCACAAGTATAAATGTTCACAACTGCGTAGCCCACTTGCGTAGGCTGCGGCGCGAGCTATTACACACAGATATAAATCAGCTTTACACGGTGAATGGTAGAACAAAGGGATCTGGGGATGTAAGTCCATAATTCGTTGAAAGTGGCGTCACAGGTAGGCACGGTTGTAAAGAAAGCCTTTGGCACATTGGCCTTCGTAAGTCAAAGTACTGACTACAGGAGATAGGATGTTATGCTGAAGTTGTTCAAGATTTCAGCGAGGCCTAATTTGGAGTATTGTGTGCAATTATGATCACCTACCTGCAGGAAAGATGTAAACAAGGTTGAAAGAGTGCAGAGAAAATTTACAAGGATGTTGCCGGGTCTGGAGGGCCTGAGTTATAAGGAAAGATTGAACAGGTTAGGGCTGTATTCTTTGGAACGTAGAAGTTTGAGGGAGATTTGATAGAGGTATACAAAATTATGAGGGATATAGATAGGCAAGCAGGCTTGGGCGGGACTACAACCAGAGGTCATGAGTTAAGGGTGAAAGGTGAGAAATTTAAGGGGAACATGAGGGGAAACTTCTGGTGGGGCGGGGAGAGCGTGCCAGCACAAGTGGTGGATGGGAGTTCGATTTCAACGTCGAAGAGAAGTTTGGATAGGTACATGGATGGGAGGGCTATGGTCCTGGTGTGGGTCGATGTGAGTTTAAATGGTCCATTATAGGCTAGATGGGCTGAAGGGCCAGTTTCTGTGCTATATGCTCCTCTCTTTCCCCCACCCATCCCATCCCTCCCCTTCCGAATCCCTCTGTCTCCTTCCTCTCTGTGGGGTTTGATCTGACGGGGGTGGGGTGAGGTCTGTGTGGGTGGAGATGGTGTCGTTCTGGGTTCTGTCTGACGCATTGTGTGTGTGTCTCTCCCTCTCCCCGCCCACCAGGTGGCACGGTGACTTGGTCGGGGGTCTGTACCACCAGATCCTGCTGACCCTGCAGAAGGTGCTCGTGGATCCCGTACGGCCGCTCTGCTCGCATTATGGGGCGCTGGTGGGGCTGAACGCCCTCGGCTGGAAGGTGAGGGGCTTGAGTGAGCGGTGGTGTACCTTCCGATCATTCCCTCCACCTCTTGTGACCTCCTGCCTTGAATCTTTAACTTCCTCTCACCCTTCTCCAAATCCCTCTCACTGACCTCTGACCTCCTCCTGACTGACCCTCCCCTGTGACCTCAACCCCTCACCCACTGAAACGCTCAGCTGAGTTTAAGGAGGGTGACTGACTAAGTTCGGGATCTGGAGGAGGCTAACGCAGGGTCTTTGTGATTGACATCACACACTCCTGGGGTCAGACACAGAGTGAATCTCCCTCCACACCGTCCCATCACACACTCCTGGGGTCAGACACAGAGTGAAGCTCCCTCTACACCGTCCCATCACACACTCCCGGGGTCAGACACAGAGTGAAGCTCCCTCTACACCGTCCCATCACACACTCCCGGGGTCAGGACACAGAGTGAAGCTCCCTCCACACCGTCCCGTCACACACTCCCGGGGTCAGACACAGAGTGAAGCTCCCTCCGCACTGTCCCATCTCACACTCCCGGGGTCAGACACAGAGTGAAGCTCCCTCTCCACGGTGTCGGTCCGTCTCCTTGTGTTGCTCCCTCCCTGGGCGGGGTGGTGAGGGGTGTGTGTTTGGAATGTGGCATTCTGATGGAGGCTGCGTTGTGTCCCCAGGCAGTGGAGAGGGTCCTGTACCCCCAGCTCTCGACCTACTGGCCGAACCTCCAGGCTGTGCTGGACGACAACTCCGTCTCGAACGCTCAGGTCAAGGCCGACGGACACAAGGTGTACGGGGCCATGCTGGTGGGTGTCACCTCTGCGTCTTGGGGACGGGGCTGTGGGGTTCCAGTGGGGGTGGCGGGGGTCAGAGATGCTCCAGGGTCAAAGAGCAGGGGTGAGGCGGAGGGTTGTGGGGTCAGTGTGGGGGTGAATTGCAGATTGCTGATTCAGCTTTTCTCTCCCTCCTGCCCCCCCCCCTCGTCCCTTCTCCCGCCTCAGGTCGCCGTGGAGAAGCTTCTGAAAGCCAAGGCCTGGCTGCACCCGGACGCCCCCTCCCCGGCCGGCAGCCCCCCCCGCGACCCCCCCTGCCGACTTCGGCTTCGGCTTGGCCAGCCACCTGCTGCAGGCGGTCCCGGGCCCCTCGTCCCCGCCTCCGCGGCCCCCTCCGCCCCCCTCCTCGCTGCCCTGCCTCTACCGGCACCTCTACTCCTTCTTCGGGGACAGCCTGTCGCTGCGCTTCGGCACCGGCCCCGGCCTGGCCTCCCCGTCCCCCTCGCCCGCCGCCCCGCCCTCCCTCTCCCCGACCCCCTCCCCGGCGCGGGACGGGGAGGCCCCGAGGGCCCAGCCCCAGCCGGAGGGGGCCGAGGCCCCCCGCAAGATGCCGCAGCTGACCCTCAGCCTGACCCTCAGCCCCAGGCCGGAGGGGAGCCCCTCCGCCGACCCCTCGGGGCCCCGGCCGCCCCCGCACCGGGCGGGCCTCGCCGCCAAGCCGCTGTCGGCCCGCCAGGCCCAGCACGAGAGGGACTCGGGCCAGGCGCGGGGCGCGGCGGGGGTGAGGGAGGCCTTCCAGCGTAGCCGGTTGTCCCCCTGCCGCGGGCACCCGACCTTCCTCATCGCCGGCCGGCAGGTGGGGCTGCGGGTGCGGGGCAGAGTCTTCCAGACCTCCTTCCCCCTGTACCGGGGCCCCAGCCTGGCCTCCAGGTACGGCCAGAGGCTGCCCATGATCGGCCGGGCCAACCGGGCCGCCCGGCGCTGGCCGCACACCGACTACTCGCTACGCATGCTCCTCTGAGTTCACTGTGGGGGGGCGGCGAGGGGAGAGCGACCCTCTCTACCCCCCCCCCCCAACCCTTTCTCCACTTCGGACCCTCCCTCAAGTGATATTCTCTCCCTCTCCTCCCCTGTCCCTCTTCCCCAACGCACCCCCTCCTCCCCTCCCCTCTCCCTCCTCCCCTCCCTTCTCCCTCCTCCCTCCTCCCCTCCCTTCTCCCTCCTCCCCTCCGCACCCCCTCCTCCCCTCCCTTCTCCCTCCTCCCCTCCCTTCTCCCTCCTCCCCTCTGCACCCCCCTCCCTCCTCCCCTCCCTTCTCCCTCCTCCCCTCCGCACCCCCTCCTCCCCTCCCTTCTCCCTCCTCCCCTCTGCACCCCCCTCCTCCCCTCCCTTCTCCCTCCTCCCCTCCCCTCCCCCTCCTCCCCTCTCCCTCTTCCCCTCCGCACCCCCTCCTCCCCCTCCCCCTCCCTCCCTTCCCCACTCCCTCCTCCTGTCCCCACTCCCTCCTCCCCTCGCCCTCCTCCCCCTCACCTCTCTCCCCTCCTGGCTCCATTGTGGATTCCCCAACATTGCCATGCCTCTCCCTGCCCCCCCCCACTGCCATCCTGCCACAACACTTGCTTCCCTCTCTGCCCCACTCCCTATTGAGCAGGGAGGCGAAGCAGCGCACCTCTCCCCCCTCCAGGAATACCAGCCCTAGATCTCAGACCCACCCCACCCCTCACCTCCGTCCCGGGCCGCGTCCTTCCCCGGAGGCGGCAGAAACCGCGGACGCTGGAAGCTGGTGCGACGCACAAGGTGTCGGGGGAGCTCGAGAAGTGGACGGTCGACGGTTCGGGTGAAGGATCTCCAGGCTGTCCCATTGGCCATCCCATCTCCCTCTGTAGCTTCTTCCTGACTGGCTGAGTTCTGATCTGCTCTGCAGCCACCTCACGGCAAGTCTACCAAGCCCCTGAGGTAAAACATCTGCCCATCGCAAAGACTCAAAACCCTCCCCCAGCGACAGTCACTGCTGAGAACTACTTTCCTATGTCACGTTTTGAGCTTTCCGTGTATATTTGGGAATGTTTGATACAAAGTTTGGAATTAAAAAGGAATGAATCCGTACGCGTGACACTTTCGTACATTTTGGGGCGTGGCGGAGAGCCACAACGCTTCACAGCGCCGGCGAGCCAGGTTCGATTCCCACCACTGTCCGTAAGGAGCTTGTACGCTCCTCCCGTGACCAGCGCGTTGCCTCCCAC
>NC_092397.1:4701367-4845698 GCF_030028105.1 Mobula birostris
TTTCCGCCCACAGTCCAGCACAATCCTTGTTGACCTGGTTTGACGCAAACGGAGTGTTTCGACGTGCATGCAGCAAGCATCTTTACCTTTCCTCCCCGCGGTTTTATTTGGAATGTGGAGGCTCTGGAGACAGTGGAGGAGAGATTCAGGTTTAATATCACTGGCATATGTTAATTCCGATTCCCATTCCGCCTTCTGTGCTGATTTGAGGCCACCTTCGGAGTGGAGAAGTAACACCTTATATTCCGGGTAGCCTCCGTCCCAATGGCGTAAATATCGATTTCTCTTAACGATGAACAAAAACTTGCCCCCCCCACCCATCCATTCCCCACTCTGTCCTTTCACTTCTCACCTGCCTATCCCATCTTGCATGGTCCACTCTCCCCTCCTATCAGAGTCCCTCCTCTCCAGCCCCCTGACCTCTCCCACCCTCCTGGCTTCACCCTCACCTTCCCACCCACTCAAACGCAGACAGTCCTCGGGCCCCAAACTCGCAGGCGGTCCTCTCTCCCGGGGAGAGGATAGCAAATACTCGTGGGTGGAGTTTTAAAGGTGAAAGGGGGGAGGTTTAAAGGAGATGGGGTGAGCAATTCTTTCCCCAAACGCAGAGAGTGGGGGGTCACGGAGTGAACGGCCAGGGGCAGCAATTAAGATGCAGTTAGGCCCACGGACAGACCGTGTGCATTGGAAAAATTGGCATCAGGGCCAGTACAGATACCGTGGGCCGAAGGGCCTGCACCTGTACAGAGTTGTTCTGCGTTAGTGAGTTTCAAGATTGTTTGAAGTCATTTCCCGCACAAAAGTATAAAGGAGAACAAATAATCGTTACTCCGGACCCAATGCAGCGCACAGAAAAAAACAATAAGAGGAGGAACACAATAAATATAAATACATAAGACACATAGATTGATTGTATGTCCGTGAAGTGACTGGGCACAGCAGTGTCTGTACACAAGGTGACTCTGACAGGAAATGATAAGGTAGTGGTGTGGAGGGGTGGGTCGGTGGGTGGAGGTGCTGATCAGCCTCACTGCTTGGGGGGAGTAACTGGTTTTGAGTCTGCTGGTCCTGGACTGGAAGCTTTTTGTCCTGACGGGAGTGGGACGAACAGTCTGTGATCGGGGGGAGGGGGCTGGCCCCTTTCCCGGCAGCTTTCTGTATCTGTGTCCGGGATGGTGCTGGGCGAAACCTCGGGTGAGGCGCATTTTCCACCGTTAACAGTGAACCGAGCAACGAAAGATCACCGCATCGCCTCAAACCTGCTCCCACCGCCTCACTTTGCCGATATAAATTGGTCAGGAAGAGACCAAGAGAGGATTCAGGAGGAACGTGACCCAGAGAATGGGACGAGGTGGGATGGTGTGGGTGGGGAAGGTGGACTTGCGCTGAAGTTGGACAGGTAAGGGTAGGGGCGTTCGGGGAACGGACTTGCAATGCACAAGTAGGCCCTTCGCCTCATCAAGTCCATTCTAGCCCACAGCCAGTCACTGACTCTGAGCTCATCCCATTTGCCCTTCATTCACATCAACTGTTCCCCACTCCCCACAAGTTCCAGCCCCCACCCCCGTACTGGCCCGTGCTCTCACTGGGACGTGGGGAATAACGGAGGAGCCGGGGGGGTGGGGGGACACACTCGGGGCAGCCGGCAGCGCCCCGCCGATGCACCGAGGGAGCGCAGGACCCGGGAGACACCCAGGCGAGCGCTGAGCCGGCGGGCTGAAGCGACACCGCCCGGCCGTCAGGGGGCGCCGGCGGGCCCGGGCCGCTCACTGCGCCTGCGTGGCCGAGCTTCCCTCTGACGGCCGGAGCGGGGAATTGCACTTCCGGTGGAGTCCGAGGTTGTGGTGAAGGGGAAGGAGGAGGGGGAAAGACGAGACGAGGAGGGGAGGGAGGGGAGGAAGAGGAGGAGGGAGGGGAAGATGAGGGAGGGAGGGGAAGGGGAGGGAAGAAGGAGGAAGAGGAGGGAAGGGAAGATGGAGGGAGGGGAAGAAGGGGAGGGGGGAGGGAAGAGGAGGAGGGAGGGGAAGAAGGGGAGAGGGGAGGGGAAGAGGAGGAGGGAGGGGAAAAAGGAGGAAGAGGAGGGAAGGGAAGATGGAGGGGTAGAGGAGGGAGGGGAAGAAGGGGAGAGGGGGGAGGGAGGGGAAGAAGGGGAGAGGGGGGAGGGAGGGGAAGAAGGAGAAGGGGAAGAAGAGGAGGAGGGAGGGAAGATGAGGGAGGGAGGGGAAGGGGAGGGAAGAAGGAGGAAGAGGAGGGAAGGGAAGATGGAGGGAGGGAAGAAGGGGAGGGGGGAGGGAAGAGGAGGAGGGAGGGGAAGAAGGGGAGAGGGGAAGAAGGGGAGAGGGGAGGGGAAGAGGAGGAGGGAGGGGGAAAAAGGAGGAAGAGGAGGAAGGGAAGATGGAGGGGTAGAGGAGGGAGGGGAAGAAGGGGAAGGGGAGGGAGGGAGGGGAAGAAGGGGAGAGGGGGGAGGGAAGAGGAGGGGGGAGGGGAAGAAGGGGAAGGGGAAGAAGGGGAGAGGGGAGGGGAAGAGGAGGAGGGAGGGGAAGAAGGGGAAGGGGAGAGGGGAGGGGAAGAGGAGGAGGGAGGGGAAAAAGGAGGAGAGGAGGGAAGGGAAGATGGAGGGGGTAGAGGAGGGAGGGGAAGAAGGGGAGGGAGGGGAAAGCAAGGAAGATGGGGAGAAAAAGGAAGGGGGGAAAGGTAGGGAGGGAATAAAGGGAGGGGGAAAGCGAGGAGGGAGGATAGGGAAGAAGGGGAAGAGGGAGGAAAAGAAGGGGAGAAGAGGGGTAGGGAGGGGAGAGAGGAAAGCAAGGAAGGGGAGTGGGAGGAAAGGGACAGGGAGGATGGAAGGGAGTAGGGGAGGGGAGGGCAGGAGAGCAGAATGGAGGGGGGGAGATGGTTGAGTGAGAGGAGAGCGAGGAGCAGACTGGGGAAAAGGGACTGAGCTTTCATCTTTTCCCCACCTCCTTCCTCGGTTTCAGACGGCCCCTCACTGCCTCGTTTCCAGCGCTGGGACGTAGCGATGCAGAGGGAGCGGGAGGAAGGGGAAGCCCAGCCTCGGGAAGGAGAGGCCGACACAGACCAGGCCGAGAGCAGGTGGGTGGTTCGACCTCTCTGTCTCACTGATTCCTCCCTGTACCCCTGATCCCTGACCCCTCCCTGTATCCCTTGACCCTGACATCTGAACGTCCCCCTGATCCCTCTCCATTCCCCGTGATCCCTCCCGTGAACTTCTGACCCCTCCCTGTCCCGTATCTCATTTCTGTCTCCGTCCCGCTGACCGCTCCCTTTCTGTCCGCAGGATCCCGACGTCCGGCTCTCCAAGGCTCTCTCATACGCCCTCCGGCACGGAGCCACTCAGCTCGGCCTGGAGTTGCAGAAAGGTAGGGGCCAGGGGGCTTCCCTGGCTGCGGAGGGTGTGGGGTGTCTCTTGTGGTTGTGATATGCTGAGACAGGGAATCGGAATATCGGGATGGAGAAGGGAAGAGGTGTGTGAGGAGAAACGTGAGAGATTGTACAGGTGCTGGAAATGCGGAGCAACACACACAAAGGAGGAACTCAGCAGGTCGGGCAGCGTCTGTGGAGGTGAATAAACAGTCGACGTTTCAGGCGGAGACTCTTCATCAGGAGGTTGTGTTGGGTGGGAAAGGTGATGGAACGGGAACAATGGTGGGTAGAGGGACACACAACAGCGGGGCAGGACCGATTGGGAAGGGGAAGTTTTAAAGATTGGCTTCATTTGTCACACGCAGAGTGAAATGCATCATTTTCCATCAGCGACCAACGCAGTCTGGGGACGTGCTGGGGTCAAGTGTCGCCACGCTCCCAGTTCCAACACAGCACGACCACAGCTCACCGACCCTAACCCCTACGTCTTCGGGATGGGGGAGGGAAGCGGAGGACAGCTGCGCGGTCACCTCTGGCAGACGGTGGCAGGGACTGGACCCGGGGTCGCTGGCGCTCTAACGGTTTGTGCAAACTGCTGTGATACTCTGCCATTGGAAGCTTCTGATTGTGCTCGGTGCTGGTCGCCCACCGACAGGAAGGATCTCAATAAGACTGAACGAGCCCAGAGAGAATTTACAAGCATGTTGCCGGGACTTGATGACCTGAGTTGTAAGACCTGACTGTCATATGTCGAAAGATTGGAGCGACTGGGCTTGTATACACTGGAATTTAGAAGGCTGAGAGGGGATCTGATTGAAACATATAAGATTATTAAGGGATTGGACACGCTGGAGGCAGGAAACATGTTCTCGTTGATGGGTGAGTCCAGAACCAGAGGCCACAGTTTAAGAATGAGGGGTAGGCCATTTAGAACAGAGTTGAGGAAAAACTTTTTCACCCAGAAGGTTGTGGATCTGCGGAATGCTCTGCCTCAGGAGGCAGTGGTGGCCAATTCTCTGGATTCTTTCAAGAAAGAGTTAGATAGAGCTCTTAAAGATAGTGGAGTGAAGGGATATGGGGAGAAGGCAGGAACAGGGTACTGATTGTGGATGATCAGCCATGATCACAGTGAATGGCGGTGCTGGCTCGAAGGGCTGAATGGCCTACTCCTGCACCTATTGTCTGTTGTCTATAAGGAAAGACTGAATAGGTTAAGACTTCATACCTTGGAACATAGAAGATTGAGAGGAGATTTGATGGAGGTTGACAAAATTCTGAGGGGGATAGATCGGGTAAATGCCAGCAGACTCTTTCCTTTGAGGTTGGGCGGGACTACAACCAGAGGTCACGGGTTAAAGGGTGAAAGGTGAGAAGTTTAAGGGGAACACGAGGAGAAACTTCACTCAGAGGGTGGCGAGAGTGTGAAATGAGCAGACAGCACAAGTGGTGGATGCGAGCTCGATTTCAACGTTTAAGAGGAATTTAGATTAGTATGTGCATGGGAGGCACAAGATGATAGCACTAGGCAGAATGACACTTTATTACAGACTGGATGGGCCGAGAGGTCTGTTTCTGTGCTGTAGTGCTCTGTGGCCCTGTCCTCTGCAGAGTTAGGGGAGTATGTTTGGGGGTACGCTGCTCTGCCACCCCCCCCCCAGTACAATAACGTCTGCCCGTTCTCTCGCAGACATCGCTCTGCCGCCCCCAGTACAGTAACGTCTGCCCATTCTCCCGCAGACGCCGCTCTACCACCCCCCTAGTACAGTAACGTCTGCCCGTTCTCCCGCAGACGCCGCTCTGCCACCCCCCCAGTACAGTAACGTCTGCCCGTTCTCCCGCAGACGCCGCTCTGCCGCCCCCCCCAGTACAGTAACGTCTGCCCATTCTCCCGCAGATGCCGTTCAGCCGCCCCCCCCCCCCCCCCCAGTACAGTAACGTCTGCCCGTTCTCCCGCAGACGCCATTCGGCTGCCCCCCCAGTACAGTAATGTCTGCCCGTTCTCCCCGCAGACGCCGTTCGGCCGCCTCCAGTACGTAACATCAGCCCGTTCTCCCCGCAGACGGATTCCTGCCCGTCGACGCCATTCTGCGACACCCCCAGTTCAGGCGTTACACGGTACAGGACGTCCAGCGGGTGGTGGACACAAATGACAAGCGGCGGTTTACCCTGCACACGGACCCCGCGACTGGCTCGCTGAAGATCCGGGCCAACCAGGGGCACACGCTGCAGGTACGCGAGAACTCGGGGCCGGAGCCGGTCGGAGCCGGACGAGACCTGGGTGAGGCCTGGTTTGGGGGTGTGGCGTACGCTGGTTTGGTTGCCTTACCTGCAGGAAAGATGCCAAACAAAAAGATTGAAAGAGCGCAGAGAAAATCAACGAGGGTGTTACCGGGACTTGAGGATCGGATTTGTGGGGTGAGGTTGGTGGTGAGGGGTTGCAGCGACAATATCACGACTGCACTCAGGGGAGACACAACGGAGGGGTCACACACTGAGTCTGTTTGGGTTGAACTCGGGAATAGGAAGGGTGCGATCGCGCAGATGGGATTCTACGACAGCTGCAGCATTACCTCTCTGCTCTTGCGTTCTAACCCTCTTGCAGTGGAGATCAGCGTTCCGTTGATCGCCCGTTGCGTCTGCAAACCCACCCTCTGCGATGTGTTCGCGGGCGCCCCCCACCCCCCGCACAAAGTCGCGCTGCGGCCTTTCACGATTTCGAGAGTAAACTGATCCTTCCATGGTGGATGACCTCACGTTCACCAGCGTTGGTGAGGTGAGGAGGAATCTCTTCAGACGGGGAGTAGTGAATCTGTGGAGCTCGTTGACCAAGTCATTGGGTATATTGAAGATGGAGGTTGAAAGGTTCCTGATCAGTCAAGGCGTCAAAGGTTACGTGGAGAAGGCAGGAGAATGGGGTTGAGAGGGATAGTAAACCAGCCGTGATGGAATGGGGCAGACTCGATGGGCTGAATGACCTAATTCAGCTCCTATGACTTGTGGTCCAAGTCAGATTGAGTACAACCATTAGATCATAGGACATAGGAGCAGAATCAGGCCATTCAGCCCATCGAGTCTGTTCTGCCATTCCATCATGGCTGATTTATTATCCCTCTCGACCCCATTCTCTTGCCTTCTCCCTGTAACCTTTGACGCCCTGACTAATCAGGAACCTATCAACCTCCGCCTTAAATATACCCAATGCCTCAGCCTCCACAGCCGTCTGTGGCAATGAATTCCACAAATTCACCACCCCCCGGCTAAAAAAAAGAATTCTCCTCATCTCCGTTCGAAGTGTTCGACCCTCAGTTCAGAGATGGTGTCCTCTGGTCCTAGACTTCCCCACTATGGGAAATATCCTCTCCGCATCCACTCTATCTGTGTCCTCTGGTCCTAGACTCCCCCACTATAGGAAACATCCTCTCCACATCCACTACCTGTGTCCTCTGGTCCTAGACTCCCCCACTATAGGAAACATCCTCTCCACATCCACTCTATCTGTGCCCTCTGGTCCTAGACTCCCCCACTATAGGAAACATCCTCTTCACATCCACTCTATCTGTGTCCTCTGGTCCTAGACTCCCCACTATAGGAAACATCCTCTCCACATCCACTACCTGTGTCCTCTGGTCCTAGACTCCCCCACTATAGGAAACATCCTCTCCACATCCACTCTATCTGTGCCCTCTGGTCCTAGACTCCCCCACTATAGGAAACATCCTCTTCACATCCACTCTATCTCGGCCTTTAAACGTTCGATAGGTTTCAATGAGATTCTTCCAAACTCCGGTGTGTAGAGGCCCAGAACCATCAAACACTCCTCATATCATAAGCCTTTCATTCCTGGAATCATTTTTGTGAACTGTCTGCAATATCAGCCCTTCCTTTCTTAAATAAGGGGCCCAAAATTGCTCACAATACTCCAACTGAGGCTTCGTCAGTGCTTTATAAAGTCTCAACATTACATCCTTGATTCTGTATTCTATTTCACTCAAAATGAATGCTAACGTTGCATTTTCCTTCCTCACCACGGACTTAACCTGCAAGTTAACCTTTAGGGAATCATACATAAGGACTCCCCAAGTCCCTTTGCACCTCAGTTTTCTGAATTTTCTCTCTGTTTATAAAATAACTGAAGTTCTATTCCTTCTCAAAGTACATGACCAAACACTTCATAACACTGTGTTCCATCTGCCATTTCTTTGCCCATTCTCCTAATCTAAGTCCTTCTGTAGCCTCCCTACTTCCTCAAAACTACCTGCCCCTTCACCTATCTTCATATCAGCTGCAAACTTTTCAACAAAGACATCAATTCCATCATCCAAATCATTGATATATAACATAAACATGATGGGTCCCAACGCAGACCCATGTGGAACCTACTAGTCACTGACAGCCACTGGAAAAGGCTCCCTTTATTCCCACTCTTTGTCTCCTGCCAGTCAGAAACTGCTTTATCCATGCTGGAATCTTTCCTGTAAATCTATGGGCTCTTATCTTGCTGAGCAGCCTCACGTGTGGCACGTTGTCAAAGGCCTTCTGAAAATCCAAGTACACAACATCAACTGATTCTCCTTTGTCTATCCTGCTTGTTATTTCTTCAAAGAATTCCAACGAATTTGTCAGGCAAAATTTTCCCTTAAGGGAACCATGCTGATTATGGCTTATTTTATCATGTGCCTCCAAATACCCTAAAACCTCATCCTTAATAATCGACTCCAACATCTTCCCAACCACTGAGGTCAGACTAACTGGCCTATAATTTCCTTTCTTCTGCCTGTCTCCCTTCTTGAAATGGAGTGACATTTGCAATTTTCCAACCTCCCAGAACCATGCCTGAACCTAGTGATTCTTGAAAGATCATTAGTAATTCCTCCACAATCTCTTCAACCACCTCTTTCAGAACCCTGGGGTGTAGTCCATCTGGTCCAGGTGACTCGTCTACCTTCAGACCTTTCAGCTTCCCGAGGATCTTCGCCCCAGTAGTAGAAACTGCAGTCACTACCACCCCCTGACACTCTCGAGCATCAGGCATACGGCTAGAGTCTTCCACAGTGAAGAAGTGCAAAATACTTATTCGGTTTGTCTGCCATTTCCTTGTCCCCCATTGGTACCTCTCCAGGAACATTTTCCAGCAGTCTGATATCTACTCTCACCTCCCTTTACTCTTTTATATATCTAGAAAAGAAAAACTTGGTACCCTCTTTGATACTATCGACTTGATATTTCATCTTTTTGCTTCTTATGGCTGTTGCTTCTTTTTTCCAAAGTTTCCCAATCCTTTAACGTCTCACTAATTTTTACTCTATGTGCTCTCTGTTATGTTTTTATGTTGGCCTTAACAGACATCCCACCCTGCAAAAACTCATCTCAGGGAGGTAGCGCCATCAATTTGCAGGAGACTTCCGGGAGAGGTGGGATGTCTGCAATAGAGTAGCTCCCTAGCAGCCAGCCAGCTAGATTAAATAACGTTAGCTATGCTAATGAACGAATGACACCTGTTAAACTCACCTCAACACGTCTTTTACAGTCTTAACCCACCACGGGCAATAGAAAAGTCACTGTTGCAAACAATGCAGCGAGCAACACTGTCATTATTTTTGACCCCTGTTAGGCAGGGGTACACTTTAGTGTAGTCTGGGGTGACGTATGTTTTATATTTTTTTTGGAACACTCTGCCATGGCACGGTCTCTCTCTCTCTCGCTTGCTTGCTTGCTCTCGAGCTTTCCCTCGCGCGCGCACTCTCTCTTTGGTCACTCGCGCGTTCTCTCTTGTTTTCTCTCACTCACTCTCAAAAAAATTGATTTCCGGGATATTGTATATAATTTGCGGGCATCAGGGAGCCACTATTAATATGCGGGAGATTCCCGGAACTTCCGGGAGAGGTGGGATGTCTGGCTTAGCGTTGCTTTTCAGCCTCAGTTCTGTCGTCGTGTCTTTAGAATACTACTTCGTTCAGGAAGTATATATCTTGCATCTTTCAGGTTGCTCCTGGAAACTTTATCTGTTGCTGTTCTACCATCATTCTTGCTAGTGTCCCTTTCCAATCAACTTCGGCCAGCTCCCCTCTCATGCCTCTGTAATTCCCTTTACTCCACTGTGATACTGATAGATCTGACTTTAATTTCTCCCTCTCAAACCGCAAGACAATGTCTATCATATTATGATCAACGTTAGCATTCATTTCGAGAGGTCTAGAATACAAGAGCAGGGGTGTGATGCTGAGGCTTTATAAGGCACTGGTGAGGCCTCACCTTGAGTATTGTGGACAGTTTCGGGTCTCTCATCTTAGAAAAGATGTGCTGGCATTGGAGAGAGTCCAGAGGAGGTTCACAAGGATGATTCCAGGAGCGAAAGGGACTTTTGATAGCTCTGGGTCTGTGCTCGGTGGAATTTAGAAGGATGAGGGGGGAATCTCATTGAAACCTTTCGAATGTTGAAAGGCCTGGACAGAGTAGATGTGGAAAGGATGTTTCCCGTGGTGGGAGAGTCTAGGACAAGAGGGCATGGCGGAAGTGCCCTTTCAAAACAGATGCGGAGAAATTTCTTTAGCCAGAGGGTGGTGAATTTGTGGAATTCGTTGCCACATGCAGCTGTGGAGGCCAGGTCACTGGGTGTATTTAAGGCAGAGATTGATAGGTTCTTGATTGGACATGGCATCAAAGGTTACGGGGAGAAGGCCGGGAAATGGGGTTGAGGAGGAGAAAAAGAAAAGGATCAGCCATGATTGAATGGAGGAGCAGACTTGATAGGCCAAATGGCCTAATTCTGCTCCTGTGACTTATGGTCTTATTGTTTCCCAGTGGTTCCTTTACCTTAAGCTCCCTAATCAACACCCAATCCAGAAAAGCTGATCCCCTAGTGGGCTCAACCACAAGCTGCTCTAGGAATTCTCATAGGAATCTACAAACTCTCTCTTTGGGATTCAGCACCAACCTGATTTTCTCAACCTACCTGCATATTGAAATCCCCCATGACTATTGTAACATTGCCCTTTTGGCATGCATTTTCTATCTCCTGTTGTAGTTTGTAGCCCACATCCTGGCTACTCTTTATAGGCCTTTTACCCTTGCATTTCCTGAGCTCTACCCACAATGATCCTACATCTTACGATCTTAGTCACCTTTTTCTAAGGAGTTGATTTAATTTTTTACCAACAGAGCCCCCCCAACCCCCTCTGCCTACCTGCCTGTCACTTCAATATAATGTGTATCCTTGAATGATTCGGAGCAAGAAGGCTGCGGGTGAACGGCTAAGGCTTTCCGGAGCGAAGGCAGTTTTACTGCTCGGGGTAAAAGAGAGGCAAGACTGCGCAGGCGCGTGACGTCAGCCAGTGCAGCGGGAAAAGTTTAAAAAGAAGACCGCCATTTCCAGTGGGCATCTTTTGGAGTGGGCAGCGCAGTGAGAGGTGGCAGAGTGATAGGGCTTTGGCTCAACGGGCTTAGGCGGTAACGAGGCGAGGTTTACCTGTGTTAATTGTGGAAACGAAGTAGTGTACGTGTGTGTATGAGGCCGGTTTTCTGTGCTCGGTGCCAGATGTGGGAGGTCCTGGAGTCTCCCAGCCTCCTGGACGGACATATCTGCACCCGGTGTGTCGAGCTGCAGCTCCTAAGGGATCGCGTTAGGGATCTGGAGTTGCAGCTCAATGACCTTCATCTGGTCAGGGAGAGCGAGGAGGTGATAGAAAGGAGTTATAGGCAGGTGGTCACACTGGGGCTATGGGAGACAGACAAGTGGGTCACAGTCAGGAGAGGGAAGGAGAAGAGACAGGCACTAGAGAGTACCCCTGTGGCTGTACCCCTTGACATTAAGTACTCCTGTCTGAGTACTGTTAGGGGGGACAGCCTACCTGGGGGAAGCAACAGTGGCCACACCTCTGGCTTAGAGTTTGGCCCTGTGGCTCAGAAGGGTAGGGAAAGGAAGAGGATGGCAGCAGTGAGAGGGGACTCTATAGTTAGACGGGCGATTCTGTGGATGCAGAAAAGAAACTTGGATGGTAGTTTGCCTCCCAGGTGCCAGGGTCCGGGATGTTTCAGATCACGTCCAAGATATCCTGCAGTGGGAAGGTGAACAGCCAGAGGTCATGGTACATATTGGTACCAATGACACAGGTAGGAAAAGGGAAGAGGTCCTGAAAACAGACTACAGGGAGTTAAGGAGGAAGTTGAAAAGCAGGATCACAAAGGTAGTAATCTCGGGATTACTGCCTGTGCCACGTGACAGTGAGTATAGGAATAGAATGAGGTGGAGGATAAATGCGTGGCTGAGGGATTAGAGCAGGGGACAGGGATTCAGATTTCCGGATCATTGGGACCTCTTTTGGGGCAGGCGTGACCTGTACAAAAAGGACAGGTTGCACTTGAATCCCAGGGGGACCAATATCCTGGTGGGGAGGTTTGCTAAGGCTATTAGGGAGAGTTTAAACTAGAATTGTTGGGCGGTGGGAACCAAACTGAAGAGACTGGGGAAGAGGAGATTGGCTCACAAATAGAGAAAGCTTGGAGAGTGCGAGAGGGAGAATAGGCAGGTGATAGAGAAGGGATATGCTCAGACCGATGGTTTGAGATGTGTCTGTTTTAATGCAAGGAACATTGTGAACAAAGCAGATGAGCTTAGAGCGTGGTTCAGTACTTGGAGCTATGATGTTGTGGCCATTACAGAGACTTGGATGGCTCAGGGGCAGGAATGGTTACTTCAAGTGCCGGGTTTTAGATGTTTCAGAAAGGACAGGGAGGGAGGCAAAAGAGGTGGGGGCGTGGCACTGTTGATCAGAGATAGTGTCACGGCTGCAGAAAAGGAGGAAGTCATGGAGGGATTGTCTACGGAGTTTCTGTGGGTGGAGGTCAGGAACAGGAAGGGGTCAATAACTGTACTGGGTGTTTTTTATAGGCCGCCCAATAGTAACAGGGACATTGAGGAGCAGATAGCGAGACAGATCCTGGAAAGGTGTAATAATAAGAGTTGTTGTGATGGGAGATTTTAATTTCCCGAATGTCGATTGGCATCTCCCTCGAGCAAGGGGTTTAGATGGAGTGGAGTTTGTTAGGTGTGTTCAGGAAGGTTTCCTGACACAATATGTAGATAAACCTGCAAGAGGAGAGGCTGTACTTGATCTGGTTTTGTGAAATGAACCTGGTCAGGTGTCAGATCTCTCAGTGGGAGAGCATTTTGGAGATAGTGATCACAATTCTATCTCCTTTACCATAGCATTGGAGAGGGATAGGAACAGACAAGTTAGGAAAGAATTTAATTGGAGTAAGGGGAATTATGAGGCTATCAGGCAGGAACTTGGAAGCTTAAATTGGGAACAGATGTTCTCAGGGAAAAGTACGGAAGAAATGTGGCAAATGTTCAGGGGATATTTGTGTGAAGTTCTGCATAGGTACGTTCCAATGAGATAGGGAAGTTATGGTAGGGTACAGGAACCGTGGTGTACAAAGGCTGTAATAAATCTAGTCAAGAAGAAAAGAAAAGCTTACAAAAGGTTCAGAAAGCTAGGTAATGTTAGAAATCTGGAAGATTATAAGGCTAACAGGAAGGAGCTTAAGAAGGAGATTAGGAGAGCCAGAAGAGAAGGGGCCATGAGAAGGCCTAGGGGGACAGGATAAAGGAAAATCCCAAGGCATTCTACAAGTATGAGAAGAGAAAGAGGATAAGACGTGAGAGAATACGACCAATCAAGTGTGACTGTGGAAAAGTGTGTTTGGAACCGGAGGAAATAGCAGAGGTACTTAATGAATACTTCACTTCAGTATTCACGACAGAAAAGTATCTCGGTGATTGTAGGGATGACTTGCAGTGGACTGAAAAGCTTGAGCATGTGGATATTAAGAAAGAGGATACGCCGGAGCTGTTGGAAAGCATCAGGTTGGATAAGTTGCCAGGACCGGATGATTCTGTGGGAGGCGAGGGAGGAGATTGCTGAGCCTCTGGCGATGATCTTTGCATCATCAGTGGGGACAGGAGAGTTTCAGAGGATTGGAGGGTTGCGGATGTTGTTCCCTTATTCAAGAAAGGGAGTAGAGATAGCCCAGGAAATTATAGACCAGTGAGTCTTACTTCAGTGGTTGGTAAATTGATGGAGAAGATCCTGAGAGGCAGGATTTATGAACATTTGGAGAGGTATAATACGATTAGGAATAGTCAGCATGGCTTTGTCAAGGGCAGGTCGTGCCTTATCAGCCTGATTGAATTTTTTGAGGATGTGACTAAACACATTGATGATGGTAGAGCAGTAGATGTAGTGTATATGGATTTCAGCAAGGCATTTGATAAGGTACCCCATGCAAGGCTTATTGAGAAAGTAAGGAGGCATGGGATTCAAGGGGACATAGCTTTGTGGATCCAGAACTAGCTTGCTCACAGAAGGCAAAGAGTGGTTGTAGATGGGTCATATTCTGCATGGAGGTTGGTCACCAGTGGAGTGCCTCAGGGATCTGTTCTGGGACCCCTTCTGTTTGTGATTTTTATAAATGACCTGGATGAGGAAGTGGAGGGATGGGTTAGTAAGTTTGCTGATGACACAGAAGTTGGGGGTGTTGTGGATAGTGTGGAGGGCTGTCAGAGGTTACAGTGGGACATTGATAGGATGCAAAACTGGGCTGAGAAGTGGCAGATGTAGTTCAACCCAGATAAGTGTGAAGTGGTTCATTTTGGTAGGTCAAATATGATCGCAGAATATAGTATTAATGGTAAGACTCTTGGCAGTGTGAAGGATCAGAGGGATCCTGGGGTCCGAGTCCATAGGACACTCAAAGCAGCTGTGCAAGTTGACTCTGTGGTTAAGAAGGCATTTGGTGCATTGGCCTTCATCAATCGTGGAATTGAATTTAGGAGTCGTGAGGTAATGTTGCAGCTATATAGGACCCTGGTCAGACTCCACTTGGAGTACTGTGCTCGGTTCTTGTCGCCTCACTACAGGAAGGATGTGGAAGCCATAGAAAGGGTGCAGAGGAGATTTACAAGGATGTTGCCTGGATTGGATGGTGTGCCTTATGAGAATAGGTTGAGTGAACTTGACCTTTTCTCCTTGGAGCGACGGAGGATGAGAGGTGACCTGATAGAGGTGTATAACACGATGAGAGGCATTGATCGTGTGGACAATCAGAGGCTTTATCCCAGGGCTGAAGTGGTTGCCACAAGAAGGCACAGGTTTAAGGTGCTTGGGAGTAGAGGAGATGTCGGGTAAATTTTTACGCAGAGAGGTGAGTGCGTGGAATGGGCTGCCGGCAACGGTGGTGGAGGCGGATATGATAGGGTCTTTTAAGAGACCCCTGAACAGGTACATGGAGCTTAGAAACATATAGGGGTGTGGGTAAGTCTAGTAATTTCTAAGGTAGGGGCATGTTCGGCACAACTTTGTGGGCCGAAGGGCCTGTATGGTGCTGTATGTTTTCTATGTTTCTGCGTTAAACTCCCAACTGTGATCTTCCAGCCACGACTCAGTGATGCCCAGAACATCATACCTGTCAATCTCCAACTGATTAACTACCTTATCTGTAAGATATAGGGTAGATATAGATGGATTTAACCTATGTATATCTCTCTGCAGGCTCTCTGCATCCTCTGCACAATTTGGAGGGAGCTTCACTCTGTGTCTGACCCCAGGAGTGTGTGATGGGATGGTGTGGAGGGAGCTTCACTCTGTGTCTGACCCCGGGACTGTGTGATGGGACGGTGTGGAGGAAGCTTCACTCTGTGTCTGACCCCGGAAGTGTGTGATGGGACGGTGTGGAGGGAGCTTCACTCTGTGTCTGACCCCCGGGAGTGTGTGATGGGACGGTGTGGAGGGAGCTTCACTCTGTGTCTGACCCCGGGAGTGTGTGATGGGACGGTGTGGAGGGAGCTTCACTCTGTGTCTGATCCCGGGAATGAGTGATGGATGGTGTAGAGGGAGCTTCACTCTGTGTCTGACTCCGGGAGTGTGTGATGGGACGGTGTGGAGGGAGCTTCACTCTGTGTCTGACCCCAGGAATGAGTGATGGGATGGTGTAGAGGGAGCTTCACTCTGTATCTGATTCTGGGAAGTGTGTGATGGGATGGTGTAGAGGGAGCTTCACTCTGTATCTGATTCTGGGGAGTGTGTGATGGGATGGTGTAGAGGGAGCTTCACTCTGTCTGACCCCGGGAGTGTGTGATGGGACGGTGTGGAGGGAGTTTCACTCTGTATCTGACCCCGGGAGTGTGTGATGGGACAGTGTAGAGGGAGCTTCACTCTGTGTCTGACCCCAGGAATGAGTGATGGGATGGTGTAGAGGGAGCTTCACTCTGTATCTGATTCTGGGGAGTGTGTGATGGGATGGTGTAGAGGGAGCTTCACTCTGTCTGACCTCGGGAGTGTGTGATGGGACGGTGTAGAGGGAGCTTCACTCTGTTTCTGACCCCGGGAGTGTGAGATGGGACAGTGCGGAGGGAGCTTCACTCTGTGTCTGACCCCGGGAGTGTGTGATGGGATGGTGTGGAAGGAGTTTCACTCTGTGTCTGACCCCAGGAGTGTGTGATGGGACGGGGTAGAGGGAGCTTCACTCTGTGTCTGACCCCGGGAGTGTGTGATGGGATAGTGTGGAGGGAGTTTCACTCTGTGTCTGACGCCGGGAGTGTGTGACGGGACGGTGTAGAGGGAGCTTCACTCTGTGTCTGACCCCAGGAGTGTGTGATGGGACGGGGTAGAGGGAGCTTCACTCTGTGTCTGACCCCGGGAGTGTGTGATGGGACGGTGTGGAGGGAGCTTCACTCTGTGTAAATTTTCCGAACTGTTTGTGTTGGAAGGTGGAGGAGCTTGAACTGACCCCGATATCCCTGGGCGGTGGCAATCTCCCAGCACAGGCTGTCCACGGGACCTACCTCCGCCACTGGCCCCTGATCAAGGCGCAGGGACTGAGGCGCCAGTCTCGCCAGCACATCCACCTGGCTCCGGGACTGCCCGAGGACGACAGTATTATCAGCGGTGAGTTAACGAAGCGTCTCTGCCCTCTGGCCGAGACATGAGCACGTCTGGGAGACTCTCTGATGTGTCTGCGTCTGGTAGCGTGGGTGGTGCCCTCTGACTCTGGCATCAGAGAGGGTGCAGAGGAGATTTACCAGGATGCTGCCTGGATTAGAGAGCATGTCTTGTGAGGAGAGGTTGAACGAGATGGGGCTTTTCTCTCTGGAGTGAAGCAGGATGAGAGGTGACTTGATAGAGATGTACAAGATGGGGGATTGGGGGAGGAGGAAGGTGCTAGTAGGATATACAGGCAATGGGTAATTAATTATGTACCTCCTGTACCTAATAAAATGGCCACTGAGTGTGTGTCCATGGTCTTTTGTTTCCATAGCCCATCCACTTCAAGGTTCAACGTGCTGTGCATTCAGAGATGCTCTTCTGCCCACCACTGTTGTAACACGTGGTTATCTGAGTTACTCTCAGCTTGAACCAGTCTGGCCATTCTCCTCTGACCTCTCTCGTACATTTTCACCCACACAACTCCAGCTCAATGGATGTTTTTTTAAATTTTTCACACTATTCTCTGTAATCTCTGTAACAGGGGTTCATGGGTCCCTTGGTCCGTGGCATAAAAAAGGCTTGGAACCCCTTCTCGTGTGTGAAAATCCCAGGAGCTCAGCAGTTTCTGAGATACTCAGAAACCAGTCTGGCACCAACAATCATTCCACAGTCAAGGTGACTTAGATCGCACTCCTTCCCCATTCTGATGTTTGGTCTGAACAACAACTGAACCTCTTGACCGTGTCTGCGTGCTCTTATGCGCGGAGTTGCTGCCACGTGATTGGCTGATTGGATATTTACAGGTGTACCTAATGAAGTGGCCCCTGAGTGTCGAACTTTAGCCCACAGCCAGGCCCTTCAGAGTCTCGGCAGAGAACAAACGCTGCGTGATGCCCGGATCCCAAAAAAGTGGATTTAAAATCGGCAAACGGTTGCTATGGATTAGATTAGGTTAGCGTTATCAGTTCCTCCCATTCCCATGAGGGAGGAGGCTACGTAGCATCCACGCCAGGACCACCAGACTCAAAAATGGTTGCTTTCCCCAAGCAGTGAGGCTGAGCAACCCCTCCACCCACTAATCCACACCCCCAACCACCACTACTTTATCATTTCCTGTCAGAGTCACCTTATGTACAAACACTGCTGTGCCCAGAGTAACTTTATGGACATACAATCAATCTATGTATATAAGCTATCTTATGTGTTTATATTTATTGTGTTTTTTTTTAATTCTGTTTTTTATTTGTGCTGCATCGGATCCGGAGTAACAATTTTGTTTCCCTTTACTGGAAATGATGTTAAACAATCTTTAATTATTATTTGCCACGTACATCGTAACAACATTGAAACACAGTGAAAGACATTATTTGCATTAATGACCAACACAGTCCAAGGATGTGTCGCCACATTTCTGACGCCAACGTGGCGCGCCCACAGCCCCCTAACCCAAACGGCTTTGGGATGTGGGAGGGAATCCAGTGGTCTGGGGAGAACATATCAACTCCTTACAGACTGCACCAGGAGTTGATCGCCAGCGCTATGAAGCGCTGGACTAACTGCTGCAGTACTGTTTCAGAATCAGGTTGAATATCACTGGCATATGTTGTGTTTGTTTTGCATCAGCAGTACATTGCGATGCGTAAAGTAGTATTATAAATTACAATACATAAAGAAAACGTATTAAATAAGTAGTGTGAAAAAGAGCAGAGGAGTATTGTGGCGTTTCCCTGGGGTGTGTGGTCTGCCTGGAAGTCCATCTCGGTTGTCATCTCCGGAGTTGCCCTTCTCTCAGCCCCGTGTCCTCTCTCGCAGGAATGAGGAGCAGCTGTGAACTGGCGATCTTCGTCGAGCTGGAGAAGGCTCTGAACGGTGAGTCTCTCACAGTCCCTCTCCCTGTGATCCTCACGAAGAGTGGAGGCTGGCTCTGAGTGCAGGGACAGGCTGGGCCAGGTTAGCGAACGGGGGTGTGCCGGTATTTATCTCAGTGTGAGGAGCCCTGTAGGTGAACCCAGACCCTGGATTAGTACTGGAGTTGGAGCCATTGTGCCACACAAGTTGATAGGATGGTGAGTGTGTTGACCTTCATTAGTCGGGGGATTGAGTTCAAGAGCCATGAGGTAATGTTGCAGATCTATAAAACCCTGCTCAGACCACACTTGGAATATTGTGTTCACTTCTGGTCACCTCACTGTAGGAAGGATGTGGAAGCTTTAGAGAGAGTACAGAGGAGATTTAACCAGGTTGCTGCCTGGATTAGAGAGTAGGTCTTGAAGTTAGGTTGAGTGAGCTAGAGGGCTTTTTCTCTGGGGTGGAGCAGGAACTAGAGGTGTAAAAGATGATAATAGGCATAGATCAAGTCGGCAGCCAGAGACTTTCTCTCAGGGTGGAAGTGGCTAATACAATGGGCCATAATTTTAAAGGTGATTGGAGGAAAGTATGGGGTGGGGGGGGGGGGATGTGTTGAACACACCGCCAAGGGTGGTAGTAGAGGCATTTAAGAAACTGGTCTATGTGGAAGTTGGTCAGCACAGCATTGTGTGCCAAGGGGCTGTGTTCTGTTTTCAAGATGGATGATGTACGGCAGACTTGCCTTGAGCAAGTTGGGAAGTTACGTTGCAGCTGTGGTCAGGCTACGTCTGTTGTATCGTTGCAGAAGAAGCCAGACAAATTTGGGTTGTTTTCTCTGGAGCGCTGGGGAGATCTGATAGAGGTTTATGAGAGGGACAGATAGGGGAGATAGTCCGAGTCCTTGAAACAGGCTGCTGGAAAAACAAATGACAGTGGTGTTTAAGGCAGGGAATGGAGGGAAATGGACACGTGCAGACAGGTGTCATTACGTTGCATTGACCTGTGGTTAGCACAGACCCAGGAGCTAGTCTGACTTTGGGAATCTCCTGTTCTTTTTTCCCCCCAGATGGGATACCGTTCTATCTCTCCACCAACCAGGTGATACTAACTCCCGGCAACGAAGATGGGGTTTTACCCCCAAAATACTTCCAGAAAGTTCTCCAATTAAAACCAACCAGTGAGTTTCTGACAATGATCGTTTTGCACTCAGATGGTGTTTTTGTGGGTAGGATGTCACTTTACTAAGAGGGTATGGAAATTGGACAGAGTCTATAGTCCAGAGTAAAGTGTGGGGGTATCTGCCTGGGGTATATAGATCAGTACCCTAATATCTTTTTAATCAGAGAAACTGGTTAGGAGGAGCAGGAACTAGATCGGAGTGTCAGCTTTTTAAATACCCATACACTAGCAAACAGATTTCATGTGGTGGATCTCCAGCCTTGGGCAGAATTGGGCCCATTGTGATTTGCTGTTGGGGTGAGGAGGATGGCGTATATAGGACTTGAGCAGGGTTGGGGTTGCCGATTGTGGCGAGTCCCTTTGGAAACTGTGTTTTGTTCTGCAGGGCGATTGCTTCCCCTGCAGTGAGGAGCCTCAGACTGCGCATTGTGTACCAGCAGTGGAGGACATCTGGACTCTAAATGCAGAGAGAGACTCATCATTGGGTGCTGGCCACCACTGTACCAGCAGAAACAACTGGATTATTTTGTCCTCTCTCTCTCAGTGCAATATACAACTACTGTGTGAATGCAGAGCGTCATCATTGCATGCTGAGTTCCCTAATTCAAGCTTGGCACTCTGACGGGTGAGGTTTAGAAATTAATCACACACACACACACACGATCCACAGTTTCATCCATTTTATTTCTAATCCACTTATCAAAAAAACATCCCACACAAGAGATCATTTTGGTCTGAGAAAACTTTCCTTCAGCTTTGAATGGCGGAAGCCCTCCAGGATGGGAAGAACCCACCAGCCCAGTGCTCAAACAGGGAACCAGGCTCATGCTCTCCCCCACCACCCTCACAGTTACTGAGCCCACCCAGTCCCTCTGCAAGTGTCACCACCCCGGTGTAGGATCTGACAGGGCAGATTCAGGGGACAAACAGCTCAATCTCCCAATTTCGTACAATGATCCAGATTCCACCCCACTCCACCCCCAATGTCCCTGTTGTGCCTCCTTCGGTTCTCCGGGCAGGGCCAACACAGGAGCATCACAGACCCGAGAGAATTAAGTTGAATTTTTTCCTCATTTCAATCGGATTTTGACTGCTGCAGTAATCTATAAAAGACAAATATATACACGCGCACACAGCCAGTGAGGTGATCATGAAGATTACTGTGGCAGGTGGGTGGTGGAAAGAGTTCAGAGACAAGAACTGCAGTTTCAGTGCCAAATTAAACCCATGATCAGCAAGTCCCAAGAACTGAATGGTGGGGGGCATCTAGGGAGAGGGAAGGGGATGGCCCCAGAATCAGAAGAGAGTGCAGGAAAAAGTGAGAACCAAAAAAAAATGTCAAACTTTCCAGAGAAGTCCAAAATAGTCCTGCTCTCTCTAACAGGGTAGCAGCCAAGAGGAAAAGCAGGATTTACCTGCAGACGAAGTTTGGTCGTGAAATTTTCCAGGGTTACAGCTGAGTGCCTGCTTGTCCGACACAAAGCATCAAGCTTGGGGTACGTGGTCTTCCAAAGACTCCTTCCCCGAGGAGACAGCAGGCAAGGCTGAGCCCTGGAAACTAAAGCCCAGTTTCAGTGCAGTTTGTTAGCAGAATGGGGATCGCTTTCATTCTCCAAGAAAAAGGGTATTTTAAAAAAAGTACAAAAGTTAACACTCATGAAGGGAAAAACAACGGCAAAGGGTGCATTTACTGGTTCATACACTGAGGCAGTGTGAGTGAGCGAGATCTTGCGAATCAATAGTTGGACGGACGAGAGATGGAAGAAATCGGGAAGAATTAGTAGGACAGACAAGAGACAGTAAATCGTACAAGGCAGGCAAGGCAGACAGCATCTGAACTTCAAAACAAAATTAATGGTGCCACATGAGGGGGGAAGAGAAGGGGAGGAGTCCTCGGTTGCGTTTCGAGCAAGACAGCGTCCAAACCAAGGGCACACTGTCTAATCCGGATGCACACTTGGGGAGCAGATGTTTTGAGTCCACGATCCTGTCGAGAGCAGCTGACTACCCTACGGTGGGGAGAGAGAGAGAGGGGGTGGAAGCCATCAGGCACTATAGGATGTCCAGCGTCCAGTCAGAGGCCACGTTCACAGCCGGTTTGCGGATGGTCAGAACGGAGGGTTCAGCGTTGTACTCGAAGTCCAGCCTCGATTCAGTGCCATCTGCAGAGGGACAACAGGCACACTGGTCAACGTGAGGCAACATAGAAAACCGACAGTACAATCCAGGCCCTTCGGCCCACAAAAACTCTGCTAAATATGTCCTGTCCTTAAAAATTTCCTAGGGTTACCCTTAGCCCTCTATTTTTCTAAGCTCCATGTGCCTATCAAAAAGTCTCTGAAAAGACCCTATCATATCCACCACCATCGCCGGCAGCCCATTCCACGCACTCACCACTCTCTGCGTAAAAAACTTACCCCTGACATCTCCTCTGTACCTGCTCCCCAGCACCTTAAAACTGTGCCCTCTCATGCTAGCCATTTCAGCCCTGGAAAAAAGCCTCTGACTATCCACACGATCAGTGCCTCTCATCATCTTATACACCTCTATCAGGTCACCTCTCATCCTCCGTCGCTCCAAGGAGAAAAGGCCGAGTTCACTCAGCCTGTTTTCATAAGGCATGCTACCCAATCCAGGCAACATCCTTGTAAATCTCCTCTGCACCCTTTCTATGGTTTCCACATCCTTCCTGTAGTGAGGCGACCAGAACTGAGCACAGTACTCCAAGTGGGGTCTGACCGGGGTCCTATATAGCTGCAACATTACCTCTCGGCTCCTAAACTCAATTCCACGACTGATGAAGGCCAATACACTGTACGCCTTCTTAACCACAGAGTCAACCTGCACAGCAGCCTTGAGTGTCCTATGGACCTCCACACTGCCCAGAGTCTTACCATTAATATTACATTCTGCCATCATATTTGACCTACCAAAATGAACCACCTCACAGCCCAGCTTTACATCCTATCATTGTCCTGCTGTAACCTCTGACAGCCCTCCACACTATCCACAACACACCCAACCTTTGTGTCATCAGCAAATTTACTAACCCATCCCTCCACTTCTTCATCCAGGTCATTTATAAACCAAAAGACCCAGCCACAGCCACCACTTACTCTTGCCCACACTGCACCAGAATATCTGGATCACACTGCACCAGAATATCTGGATCCCGGGTCGGCCTCTACAATCACCTGAGGGCCCACCAATAGACAACCCCTTAGGAGAACATTATACGTGTCTCGAGAGATGGCCTGACCTAATACCCCGCCAGAAGTGCTAAGATCCTCCAGCACTTTGCGCGTGATACATAGCCCCCCCACCCTGCCCAGATCAGGAGCGGCGAGAGAGCCAACAGGGTGCAATGCGAAAGCTCCAGTGGTTGGTGTTCACACTTACCGGGAAGTTTAAGAACAACAGACGAGGGTTTCCTTGTCCCCAGGACAACCACCCGCTCTATCCAAGCGGGGGTGCTGAAGTGACCCTTGGAAGTTGCAGATCTGAAATTAAATTCAGCACATTAAACACACCTTCCCCAGTAAATCAGGATTTTAAAATCTATTCACACGATTTAACTATCACTGTTACGCAAAATATCCACAGGAGGTAAGGACGGACTGGAGTCACATATAGACCCAGACTGGGTAAGGACGGACTAGAGTCACATATAGACCCAGACCGGGTGAGGACGGACTGGAGTCACATATAGACCCAGACCGGGTAAGGACGGACTGGAGTCCATATAGACCCAGACTGGGTGAGGACGGACTGGAGTCACATATAGACCCAGACTGGGTAAGGATGGACTGGAGTCACATATAGACCCAGACTGGGTAAGGATGGACTGGAGTCACATATAGACCCAGACCGGGTAAGGACGGACTGGAGTCACATACAGACCCAGACCAGGTGAGGAGGGACTGGAGTCACATACAGACCCAGAGCGGGTAAGGACGGACTGGAGTCACATAGAGACCCAGACCGGGTGAGGACAGACTGGAGTCACATACAGACCCAGACCGGGTGAGGAGGGACTGGAGTCACATAGAGACCCAGACCGGGTGAGGAGGGACTGGAGTCACAGTCATTACTGTTACTAAGACCGGATTTAATTTTCATTTAATCAAGTCTTTGAATTTAACTGCAGCAGCTGTGTGAACTTTAAACTTGTGTGACTGCATCTCTAACAAGCCCCACCCGTCGATCACATACCTGGAGGTGAGGGAATTGTTTGCAAAGGTGAATCTCCTGTGAAGGTACTCGCCCTTAGTCTCGAAGTTGAATGTGTGGCCATCGTCAACAAACAGATCCCCCTCAGCAGCATTCTGGGGAGAAGAGGAGGGAGGGGGAGGAAGGAGAGGAGGGAGGGGAGGAAGGAGAGGGGGGAGGAAGGAGAGGAGGGAGGATGGAGGGAGAGGAGTTCAGGTTTGAGAGAGAGAGATATCTTTGATCCCAATCTGAATAGTTAACAGCCTGAAGTTACCCTGACAGCCTGTACTCACAGGTTACCGAGAGATGACCCACTGCACGTGCGCAGATCTCAGAGTGGTTCTAACTGGCTTCAAACTGTTAAGTAAGCTAGTTAAGAGGATACCAGAAGTTTCTTCAGATACATAAAGTGTAAAAAAGAGGCGAGAGTGGATATCGGACCACTGGAAAACAATGCTGGAAAGATAATAATGGCAGACGAACTGAATTTTTGCTTTGCATCAGTCCTCACTGTGAAAAACACGAAGTTCCAGGTGTCGGGGTCATGAAGCGTGTGACATTGCCATAACTAGAAGGAAGGTTCTTGGGAAGCTGAAAGATCTGAAGGTAGATAAGTCACCTGGACCGCGGGTTCTGAAAAGAGGTGGCTGAAGAGATTGTGGAGTCAATAGTAATTATCTTTCAAGAATCACTAGATTCTGGAATGGTTCTGGAAGGCTGGAAAATTGCAAATGTCACTCCATTTTTCAAGAGGAGAGAGACGCAGAAGGAAACTATAAACCAGTTAGTCTGGTCTCAGTACTTGGGAAGATGTTGGAGTTGATTATTATGGATGAGGCTTTAGGGTACTTGCAGGCATATGATAAAATAGGCCAAAGTCAGCATGGTTTCCTCCAGGGAAAATCTTGCCTGACCAATCTGTCGGAATTCTTTGGAAGAAATAACAAGCAGGATAGACAAAGGAGAATCAGTTGATGTTACATACTTGGGATTTTAAGAAGGCCTTTGACAAGGTGCCGCACATGGTACTGTTTAGCAAGGTAAGAGTCAATGGTGTTACAGGAAAGGTTCTAGCATGGATAAAGCAGTAACTGATTAGCAGAGACAAAGAGTGGGAATAAAGGGAGTCCTTACTGGTTGACAGTCAGTGACTAGTGGTGTTCCACAGGGGTCTGTGTCTGCATTGGGACCGATTCTTTTTACATTACATGTCAATGCTTTGGATGATGGAATTGATGGTTTTGTTGCAAAGTTTGCAGACGATATGAAGGTAAGTGGAGGGACAAGTAGTTTTAAGGAAGTGGGGAGGCTACGAAAGGAATCAGACAGGTTAGGAGAATGGGCGAAGAAATGGCAGATGGAATACAGTGTTGGAAAGTGTATGGTCATGCACTTTGGTAGAAGAAATGAAAGGGTTAACTATTTTCTAAATGGAGTGATATTGTAAAAAACTGAGGTTCAAAAGGACTTGGGGAGTCCTTGTGCAGGATTCCCTGAAGGTTAATTTGCAGGTTGAGTCTGTGCTGAGGAAGGGAAATGTTTCCTGTGGTGGGGGAGTCTAAGACCAGCGGACACAGCCTCGGAGTAGAGGGGTGTCCTTTTAGAACAGAGACTGTGAGGAATCTCTTTGGCCAGAGAGTGGTGAATCTGTGGAATTTGTTGCCACAGGCAGCAAGTCTTTAGGTATATTTATGGCAGAGGTTGATAGATCCTTGATTAGTGATTCACGAAGGGATACGGGGGGGGGGGACGACTTGAGAGAAAAACGGATCAACCATGCTGAAATGGCGGAGAAGACTCGATGGGCCAAATGGTTTATTCTGGTCATGGTCTTATAAGACAATACAACAGCGCAGGGACAGCCGTGCCCAGGTTACCTGTGCATCCAGTGCCACGTAGAGGGTGTAGGGATCGTTGTGCATGCAGGACGACGATCTTCGGACACGCTCCTTCCGGGGAATGATGGTGCCTCCTCGCTGGTAGACTGGGATCTGGAGAATTAAAGTGCAAAATGTCAGACCCCCCTCGCCAAAGGAACCACAGGGAAGCAGTCCAACGTAAATCCCACCGCCAGTACATCCACATCAGCTCTACAGTCCCTCACCACCCCCTTCATCCCCCCATTCACTGACACTTCACACTGACACTCCACACCTCATACCCACACTGACACACTCCTCTCCACAGTCCATCACCACCCCCTTCATCCCCCCATTCACCGTCACTGTACACTGACACTCCACACCTCATACCCACACTGACACACTCCTCTCCACAGTCCCTCACCACCCCCTTCATCCCCTCATTCACTGACACTCCACACCTCATACCAACACTGACACACTCCTCTCCACAGTCCCTCACCACCCCCTTCATCCCCCCATTCACTGTCACTCTACACTGACACTCCACACCTCATACCCACACTGACACACTCCTCTCCACAGTCCCTCACCACCCCTTCATCCCCCCATTCACTGTCACTTCACACTGACACTCCACACCTCATACTGACACTGACACACTCCTCTCCACAGTCCCTCACCACCCCCTCCATCCCCCCATTCACTGTCACTTCACACTGACACTCCACACCTCATACCCACACTGACACACTCCTCTCCACAGTCCCTCACCACCCCTTCATCCCCCCATTCACTGTCACTTCACACTGACACTCCACACCTCATACTGACACTGACACACTCCTCTCCACAGTCCCTCACCACCCCCTCCATCCCCCCATTCACTGTACACTGACACTCCACACCTCACACCGACACTGACACACTCCTCTCCACAGTCCCTCACCACCCCCTTCACCCCCATTCACTGACACTTCACACTGACACTCCACACCTCACACCGACACTGACACAGTCACTGTCGTGCTGTGTTTTCATCTGCCCTGTTGCTACCTAGAAGAGTTCTTCTTGCCAAGAGTAATTTCATTTCCCATCAGGGGTACCATATTCCTGCACCATGTACACACGATCAGTCTACGTATATAAACTAATCATACGTATCACTTAAACAGTCATTTGCACATTGCACTTTATCAGATTGCTCTGTGATACAGGACTGGATCTCATTGTGGTCCATTGCTGCTGTAATGATTGTGTGTTCAGAGACACTGTAGGTGGATGAGAGAGAGGGATGAAGTGAGAGGCTGGATGGAGAGAGAGGGGAATGGAGAGAGAGGGGGATGGAGAGAGAGGGGGATGAAGTGAGAGAGGGATGAAGTGAGAGGCTCGAAGGAGAGAGAGAGCGATGAAGTGAGAGGCTGGATGGAGAGAGAGAGATGAAGTGAGAGGCTGGAAGGAAAGAGAGAGGGATGAAGTGAGAGGCTGGAAGGAGAGAGGGATGAAGTGAGAGGCTGGATGGAGAGAGAGGAGAGAGTGAGAGGGGGATGAAGTGAGAGAGAGGGGGATGAAGTGAGAGAGAGGGGGATGAAGTGAGAGAGAGGGGGATGAAGTGAGAGAGGGATGAAGTGAGAGGCTGGATGGAGAGAGAGATGAAGTGAGAGGCTGGAAGGAAAGAGAGAGGGATGAAGTGAGGCTGGAAGGAGAGAGAGGGATGAAGTGAGAGGCTGGGTGGAGAGAGAGGGATGAAGTGAGAGGCTGGAAGGAGAGAGGGATGAAGTGAGAGGCTGGATGGAGAGAGAGGAGAGAGTGAGAGAGGGATGAAGTGAGAGAGAGGGGGATGAAGTGAGAGGCTGGATGGAGAGAGGGATGAAGTGAGAGGCTGGATGGAGAGAGAGGGATGAAGTGAGAGGCTGGAAGGAGAGAGAGAGGGATGAAGTGAGAGGCTGGATGGAGAGAGAGGGATGAAGTGAGAGACTGGATGGAGAGAGGGATGAAGTGAGAGGCTGGATGGAGAGAGAGGGATGAAGTGAGAGAGAGGGATGGAGAGAGAGGGATGATGTGAGAGAGAGGGATGAAGTGAGAGAGGGGGATGAAGTGAGAGAGAGGGATGAAGTGAGAGAGAGGGATGAAGTGAGAGGCTGGATGGAGAGGGGGATGGAGAGAGAGGGGGATGGAGAGAGAGGGGGATGAAGTGAGAGGCTGGAAGGAGAGAGAGGGATGAAGTGAGAGAGAGGGGTGAAGTGAGAGAGGGATGAAGTGAGAGGCTGGATGGAGAGAGGGATGAAGTGAGAGGCTGGATGGAGAGAGAGGGGGATGAATTGAGAGAGAGGGATGAAGTGAGAGGCTGGAAGGAGAGAGAGAGGGATGAAGTGAGAGGCTGGAAGGAGAGAGAGAGAAGGATGAAGTGAGAGGCTGGATGGAGAGAGAGGGATGAAGTGAGAGGCTGGATGGAAAGAGGGATGAAGTGAGAGGCTGGATGGAGAGAGAGGGGGATGAAGTGAGAGGCTGGATGGAGAGAGAGGGATGAAGTGAGAGGCTGGATGGAGAGAGGGGGATGAAGTGAGAGAGAGGGGGATGAAGTGAGAGGCTGGAAGGAGAGAGGGATGAAGTGAGAGGCTGGAAGGAGAGAGAGGGATGAAGTGAGAGGCTGGAAGGTGAGAGAGAGGGATGAAGTGAGAGGCTGGATGGAGAGAGAGGGGGATGAAGTGAGAGGCTGGAAGGAGAGAGAGAGGGATGAAGTGAGAGGCTGGATGGAGAGAGGGGGATGAAGTGAGAGAGAGGGGGATGAAGTGAGAGGCTGGAAGGACAGAGGGATGAAGTGAGAGGCTGGAAGGAGAGAGAGGGATGAAGTGAGAGGCTGGAAGGTGAGAGAGAGGGATGAAGTGAGAGGCTGGAAGGAGAGAGAGGGGGATGAAGTGAGAGGCTGGAAGGAGAGAGGGGGGATGAAATGAGAGGCTGGATGGAGAGAGAGAGATGAAGTGAGAGGCTGGAAGGAAAGAGAGAGGGATGAAGTGAGGCTGGAAGGAGAGAGAGGCATGAAGTGAGAGGCTGGATGGAGAGAGAGGGATGAAGTGAGAGGCTGGATGGAGGGGGGGGGATGAAGTGAGAGAGGGGGGGATGAAGTGAGAGGCTAGATGGAGAGAGAGGGGGATGAAGTGAGAGAGAGGGATTAAGTGAGAGGCTGGAAGGAGAGAGAGAGGGATGAAGTGAGAGGCTGGATGGAGAGAGAGGGATGAAGTGAGAGAGAGGGGATGAAGTGAGAGAGAGGGATGAAGTGAGAGGCTGGAAGGAGAGAGAGAGGGATGAAGTGAGAGGCTGGATGGAGAGAGAGGGATGAAGTGAGAGGCTGGATGGAGAGAGAGGGGGATGAAGTGAGAGAGAGGGGGATGAAGTGAAAGAGAGGGATGAAGTGAGAGGCTGGATGGAGAGAGAGGGGGATGAAGTGAGAGAGAGGGATGAAGTGAGAGGCTGGATGGAGAGAGAGGGATGAAGTGAGAGAGAGGGGGATGAAGTGAGAGAGGGGGATGAAGTGAGAGAGAGGGATGAAGTGAGAGGCTGGAAGGAGAGAGAGAGGGATGAAGTGAGAGGCTGGATGGAGAGAGAGGGATGAAGTGAGAGGCTGGATGGAGAGAGAGGGGGATGAAGGGAGAGAGAGGGGGATGAAGTGAGAGAGAAGGATGAAGTGAGAGGCTGGAAGGAGAGAGAGGGATGAAGTGAGAGGCTGGAAGGAGAGAGAGAGGGATGAAGTGAGAGGCTGGAAGGTGAGAGAGAGAGAGGGATGAAGTGAGAGGCTGGAAGGAGAGAGAGGGGGATGAAGTGAGAGAGAGGCTGGAAGGAGAGAGGGGGGATGAAATGAGAGGCTGGATGGAGAGAGAGGGATGCAGTGAGGCTGGAAGGAGAGAGAGGGATGAAGTGAGACGCTGGATGGAGAGAGAGGAGAGAGTGAGAGGAGGATGAAGTGAGAGAGAGGGGGATGAAGTGAGAGAGAGGGATGAAGTGAGAGAGAGGGATGAAGTGAGAGAGAGGGATTAAGTGAGAGGTTGGAAGGAGAGAGAGAGGGATGAAGTGAGAGGCTGGATGGAGAGAGAGGGATGAAGTGAGAGGCTGGAAGGAGAGAGAGGGATGAAGTGAGAGGCTGGAAGGAGAGAGAGAGGGATGAAGTGAGAGGCTGGAAGGAGAGAGAGAGGGATGAAGTGAGAGGCTGGAAGGTGAGAGAGAGAGAGGGATGAAGTGAGAGGCTGGATGGAGAGAGAGGAGAGAGTGAGGGGGATGAAGTGAGAGAGAGGGGGATGAAGTGAGAGAGAGGGATGAAGTGAGAGAGAGGGATGAAGTGAGAGGGGGATGAAGTGAGAGAGAGGGATTAAGTGAGAGGCTGGAAGGAGAGAGAGAGGGATGAAGTGAGAGGCTGGATGGAGAGAGAGGGATGAAGTGAGAGGCTGGATGGAGAGTGAGGGGGATGAAGTGAGAGAGAGGGGGATGAAGTGAGAGAGAGGGATGAAGTGAGAGGCTGGATGGAGAGAGGGATGAAGTGAGAGGCTGGATGGAGAGAGAGGGATGAAGTGAGAGGCTGGATGGAGAGAGAGGGATGAAGTGAGAGAGAGGGATGAAGTGAGAGGGATGATGTGAGAGGCTGGAAGGAGAGAGAGAGGGATGAAGTGAGAGGCTGGAAGGAGAGAGAGAGGGATGAAGTGAGAGGCTGGATGGAGAGAGAGGGATGAAGTGAGAGGCTGGATGGAGAGAGAGGGGGATGAAGGGAGAGAGAGGGGGATGAAGTGAGAGAGAAGGATGAAGTGAGAGGCTGGAAGGAGAGAGAGGGATGAAGTGAGAGGCTGGAAGGAGAGAGAGAGGGATGAAGTGAGAGGCTGGAAGGTGAGAGAGAGAGAGGGATGAAGTGAGAGGCTGGAAGGAGAGAGAGGGGGATGAAGTGAGAGAGAGGCTGGAAGGAGAGAGGGGGGATGAAATGAGAGGCTGAATGGAGAGAGAGAGATGAAGTGAGAGGCTGGAAGGAAAGAGAGAGGGATGAAGTGAGGCTGGAAGGAGAGAGAGGGATGAAGTGAGACGCTGGATGGAGAGAGAGGAGAGAGAGAGAGGGGGATGAAGTGAGAGAGAGGGGGATGAAGTGAGAGAGAGGGATGAAGTGAGAGGCTGGATGGAGAGAGGGGGATGAAGTGAGAGAGAGGGGGATGAAGTGAGAGGCTGGAAGGAGAGAGGGATGAAGTGAGAGGCTGGAAGGAGAGAGAGGGATGAAGTGAGAGGCTGGAAGGTGAGAGAGAGGGATGAAGTGAGAGGCTGGATGGAGAGAGAGGGGGATGAAGTGAGAGGCTGGAAGGAGAGAGAGAGGGATGAAGTGAGAGGCTGGAAGGAGAGAGAGAGGGATGAAGTGAGAGGCTGGAAGGTGAGAGAGAGAGAGGGATGAAGTGAGAGGCTGGATGGAGAGAGGGGGGATGAAGTGAGAGAGGGGGATGAAGTGAGAGAGAGGGATGAAGTGAGAGAGAGGGATGAAGTGAGAGAGAGGGATGAAGTGAGAGGCTGGAAGGAGAGAGAGGGATGAAGTGAGAGAGAGGGGTGAAGTGAGAGAGGGGTGAAGTGAGAGAGGGATGAAGTGAGAGGCTGGATGGAGAGAGGGATGAAGTGAGGGAGAGAGGGATGAAGTGAGGGAGAGAGGGATGAAGTGAGAGAGAGGGGGATGAAGTGAGAGGCTGGATGGAGAGAGAGAGGGGGATGAAGTGAGAGAGGGATGAAGTGAGAGAGAGGGATGAAGTGAGAGAGAGATGAAGTGAGAGAGGGATGAAGTGAGAGGCTGGAAGGAGAGAGAGAGGGATGAAGTGAGAGGCTGGAAGGAGAGTGAGAGGGATGATGTGAGAGGCTGGAAGGAGAGAGAGAGGGATGAAGTGAGAGGCTGGATGGAGAGAGAGGGATGAAGTGAGAGGCTGGATGGAGAGAGGGATGAAGTGAGAGGCTGGAAGGAGAGAGAGGGATGAAGTGAGAGGCTGGAAGGTGAGAGAGAGGGATGAAGTGAGAGGCTGGATGGAGAGAGAGGGGGATGAAGTGAGAGGCTGGAAGGAGAGAGAGAGGGATGAAGTGAGAGGCTGGATGGAGAGAGGGGGATGAAGTGAGAGAGAGGGGGATGAAGTGAGAGGCTGGAAGGACAGAGGGATGAAGTGAGAGGCTGGAAGGAGAGAGAGGGATGAAGTGAGAGGCTGGAAGGTGAGAGAGAGGGATGAAGTGAGAGGCTGGAAGGAGAGAGAGGGGGATGAAGTGAGAGGCTGGAAGGAGAGAGGGGGGATGAAATGAGAGGCTGGATGGAGAGAGAGAGATGAAGTGAGAGGCTGGAAGGAAAGAGAGAGGGATGAAGTGAGGCTGGAAGGAGAGAGAGGCATGAAGTGAGAGGCTGGATGGAGAGAGAGGGATGAAGTGAGAGGCTGGATGGAGAGAGAGGAGAGAGTGAGAGGGGGATGAAGTGAGAGAGAGGGATGAAGTGAGAGGCTGGATGGAGGGGGGGGATGAAGTGAGAGAGGGGGGGATGAAGTGAGAGGCGAGATGGAGAGAGAGGGGGATGAAGTGAGAGAGAGGGATTAAGTGAGAGGCTGGAAGGAGAGAGAGAGGGATGAAGTGAGAGGCTGGATGGAGAGAGAGGGATGAAGTGAGAGAGAGGGGGATGAAGTGAGAGAGAGGGGGATGAAGTGAGAGAGAGGGATGAAGTGAGAGGCTGGAAGGAGAGAGAGAGGGATGAAGTGAGAGGCTGGATGGAGAGAGAGGGATGAAGTGAGAGGCTGGATGGAGAGAGAGGGGGATGAAGTGAGAGAGAGGGGGATGAAGTGAGAGAGGGGGATGAAGTGAAAGAGAGGGATGAAGTGAGAGGCTGGATGGAGAGAGAGGGGGATGAAGTGAGAGAGAGGGATGAAGTGAGAGGCTGGATGGAGAGAGAGGGATGAAGTGAGAGAGAGGGGGATGAAGTGAGAGAGAGGGATGAAGTGAGAGGCTGGAAGGAGAGAGAGAGGGATGAAGTGAGAGGCTGTATGGAGAGAGAGGGATGAAGTGAGAGGCTGGAAGGAGAGAGAGGGGGATGAAGTGAGAGAGAGGCTGGAAGGAGAGAGGGGGGATGAAATGAGAGGCTGGATGGAGAGAGAGGGATGAAGTGAGGCTGGAAGGAGAGAGAGGGATGAAGTGAGAGGCTGGATGGAGAGAGAGGGATGAAGTGAGAGGCTGGATGGAGAGAGAGGGGGATGAAGGGAGAGAGAGGGGGATGAAGTGAGAGAGAAGGATGAAGTGAGAGGCTGGAAGGAGAGAGAGGGATGAAGTGAGAGGCTGGAAGGAGAGAGAGAGGGATGAAGTGAGAGGCTGGAAGGAGAGAGAGGGGGATGAAGTGAGAGAGAGGCTGGAAGGAGAGAGGGGGGATGAAATGAGAGGCTGGATGGAGAGAGAGGGATGAAGTGAGGCTGGAAGGAGAGAGAGGGATGAAGTGAGACGCTGGATGGAGAGAGAGGAGAGAGTGAGAGGAGGATGAAGTGAGAGAGAGGGGGATGAAGTGAGAGAGAGGGATGAAGTGAGAGGGGGATGAAGTGAGAGAGAGGGATTAAGTGAGAGGTTGGAAGGAGAGAGAGAGGGATGAAGTGAGAGGCTGGATGGAGAGAGAGGGATGAAGTGAGAGGCTGGAAGGAGAGAGAGGGATGAAGTGAGAGGCTGGAAGGAGAGAGAGAGGGATGAAGTGAGAGGCTGGAAGGAGAGAGAGAGGGATGAAGTGAGAGGCTGGAAGGTGAGAGAGAGAGAGGGATGAAGTGAGAGGCTGGATGGAGAGAGAGGAGAGAGTGAGGGGGATGAAGTGAGAGAGAGGGGGATGAAGTGAGAGAGAGGGATGAAGTGAGAGGCTGGATGGAGAGAGGGATGAAGTGAGAGGCTGGATGGAGAGAGAGGGATGAAGTGAGAGGCTGGATGGAGAGAGAGGGATGAAGTGAGAGAGAGGGATGAAGTGAGAGGGATGATGTGAGAGGCTGGAAGGAGAGAGAGAGGGATGAAGTGAGAGGCTGGAAGGAGAGAGAGAGGGATGAAGTGAGAGGCTGGATGGAGAGAGAGGGATGAAGTGAGAGGCTGGATGGAGAGTGAGGGGGATGAAGTGAGAGAGAGGGGGATGAAGTGAGAGAGAGGGATGAAGTGAGAGGCTGGATGGAGAGAGGGATGAAGTGAGAGGCTGGATGGAGAGAGAGGGATGAAGTGAGAGGCTGGATGGAGAGAGAGGGATGAAGTGAGAGAGAGGGATGAAGTGAGAGGGATGATGTGAGAGGCTGGAAGGAGAGAGAGAGGGATGAAGTGAGAGGGGGATGAAGTGAGAGAGAGGGATTAAGTGAGAGGTTGGAAGGAGAGAGAGAGGGATGAAGTGAGAGGCTGGATGGAGAGAGAGGGATGAAGTGAGAGGCTGGAAGGAGAGAGAGGGATGAAGTGAGAGGCTGGAAGGAGAGAGAGAGGGATGAAGTGAGAGGCTGGAAGGAGAGAGAGAGGGATGAAGTGAGAGGCTGGAAGGTGAGAGAGAGAGAGGGATGAAGTGAGAGGCTGGATGGAGAGAGAGGAGAGAGTGAGGGGGATGAAGTGAGAGAGAGGGGGATGAAGTGAGAGAGAGGGATGAAGTGAGAGGCTGGATGGAGAGAGGGATGAAGTGAGAGGCTGGATGGAGAGAGAGGGATGAAGTGAGAGGCTGGATGGAGAGAGAGGGATGAAGTGAGAGAGAGGGATGAAGTGAGAGGGATGATGTGAGAGGCTGGAAGGAGAGAGAGAGGGATGAAGTGAGAGGCTGGAAGGAGAGAGAGAGGGATGAAGTGAGAGGCTGGATGGAGAGAGAGGGATGAAGTGAGAGGCTGGATGGAGAGTGAGGGGGATGAAGTGAGAGAGAGGGGGATGAAGTGAGAGAGAGGGATGAAGTGAGAGGCTGGATGGAGAGAGGGATGAAGTGAGAGGCTGGATGGAGAGAGAGGGATGAAGTGAGAGGCTGGATGGAGAGAGAGGGATGAAGTGAGAGAGAGGGATGAAGTGAGAGGGATGATGTGAGAGGCTGGAAGGAGAGAGAGAGGGATGAAGTGAGAGGCTGGAAGGAGAGAGAGAGGGATGAAGTGAGAGGCTGGATGGAGAGAGAGGGATGAAGTGAGAGGCTGGATGGAGAGAGAGGGGGATGAAGGGAGAGAGAGGGGGATGAAGTGAGAGAGAAGGATGAAGTGAGAGGCTGGAAGGAGAGAGAGGGATGAAGTGAGAGGCTGGAAGGAGAGAGAGAGGGATGAAGTGAGAGGCTGGAAGGTGAGAGAGAGAGAGGGATGAAGTGAGAGGCTGGAAGGAGAGAGAGGGGGATGAAGTGAGAGAGAGGCTGGAAGGAGAGAGGGGGGATGAAATGAGAGGCTGAATGGAGAGAGAGAGATGAAGTGAGAGGCTGGAAGGAAAGAGAGAGGGATGAAGTGAGGCTGGAAGGAGAGAGAGGGATGAAGTGAGACGCTGGATGGAGAGAGAGGAGAGAGAGAGAGGGGGATGAAGTGAGAGAGAGGGGGATGAAGTGAGAGAGAGGGATGAAGTGAGAGGCTGGATGGAGAGAGGGGGATGAAGTGAGAGAGAGGGGGATGAAGTGAGAGGCTGGAAGGAGAGAGGGATGAAGTGAGAGGCTGGAAGGAGAGAGAGGGATGAAGTGAGAGGCTGGAAGGTGAGAGAGAGGGATGAAGTGAGAGGCTGGATGGAGAGAGAGGGGGATGAAGTGAGAGGCTGGAAGGAGAGAGAGAGGGATGAAGTGAGAGGCTGGAAGGAGAGAGAGAGGGATGAAGTGAGAGGCTGGAAGGTGAGAGAGAGAGAGGGATGAAGTGAGAGGCTGGATGGAGAGAGGGGGGATGAAGTGAGAGAGGGGGATGAAGTGAGAGAGAGGGATGAAGTGAGAGAGAGGGATGAAGTGAGAGAGAGGGATGAAGTGAGAGGCTGGAAGGAGAGAGAGGGATGAAGTGAGAGAGAGGGGTGAAGTGAGAGAGGGGTGAAGTGAGAGAGGGATGAAGTGAGAGGCTGGATGGAGAGAGGGATGAAGTGAGGGAGAGAGGGATGAAGTGAGGGAGAGAGGGATGAAGTGAGAGAGAGGGGGATGAAGTGAGAGGCTGGATGGAGAGAGAGAGGGGGATGAAGTGAGAGAGGGATGAAGTGAGAGAGAGGGATGAAGTGAGAGAGAGATGAAGTGAGAGAGGGATGAAGTGAGAGGCTGGAAGGAGAGAGAGGGGGATGAAGTGAGAGAGAGGCTGGAAGGAGAGAGGGGGGATGAAATGAGAGGCTGAATGGAGAGAGAGAGATGAAGTGAGAGGCTGGAAGGAAAGAGAGAGGGATGAAGTGAGGCTGGAAGGAGAGAGAGGGATGAAGTGAGACGCTGGATGGAGAGAGAGGAGAGAGAGAGAGGGGGATGAAGTGAGAGAGAGGGGGATGAAGTGAGAGAGAGGGATGAAGTGAGAGGCTGGATGGAGAGAGGGGGATGAAGTGAGAGAGAGGGGGATGAAGTGAGAGGCTGGAAGGAGAGAGGGATGAAGTGAGAGGCTGGAAGGAGAGAGAGGGATGAAGTGAGAGGCTGGAAGGTGAGAGAGAGGGATGAAGTGAGAGGCTGGATGGAGAGAGAGGGGGATGAAGTGAGAGGCTGGAAGGAGAGAGAGAGGGATGAAGTGAGAGGCTGGAAGGAGAGAGAGAGGGATGAAGTGAGAGGCTGGAAGGTGAGAGAGAGAGAGGGATGAAGTGAGAGGCTGGATGGAGAGAGGGGGGATGAAGTGAGAGAGGGGGATGAAGTGAGAGAGAGGGATGAAGTGAGAGAGAGGGATGAAGTGAGAGAGAGGGATGAAGTGAGAGGCTGGAAGGAGAGAGAGGGATGAAGTGAGAGAGAGGGGTGAAGTGAGAGAGGGGTGAAGTGAGAGAGGGATGAAGTGAGAGGCTGGATGGAGAGAGGGATGAAGTGAGGGAGAGAGGGATGAAGTGAGGGAGAGAGGGATGAAGTGAGAGAGAGGGGGATGAAGTGAGAGGCTGGATGGAGAGAGAGAGGGGGATGAAGTGAGAGAGGGATGAAGTGAGAGAGAGGGATGAAGTGAGAGAGAGATGAAGTGAGAGAGAGATGAAGTGAGAGGCTGGAAGGAGAGAGAGGGATGAAGTGAGAGAGAGGGATGAAGTGAGAGGCTGGATGGAGAGAGGGGGGATGAAGGGAGAGAGGGGGGATGAAGTGAGAGAGGGGGGATGAAGTGAGAGAGGGGGATGAAGTGAGAGAGGGGGATGAAGTGAGAGAGAGGGATGAAGTGAGAGAGAGGGATGAAGTGAGAGAGAGGGATGAAGTGAGAGAGAGGGATGAAGTGAGAGGCTGGAAGGAGAGAGAGGGGTGAAGTGAGAGAGGGGTGAAGTGAGAGAGGGGATGAAGTGAGAGAGGGATGAAGTGAGAGGCTGGATGGAGAGAGGGATGAAGTGAGAGAGAGGGGGATGAAGTGAGAGGCTGGATGGAGAGAGAGAGGGATGAAGTGAGAGAGAAGGATGAAGTGAGAGGCTGGATGGAGAGAGAGGGATGAAGTGAGAGGCTGGATGGAGAGAGAGGGGGATGAAGGGAGAGAGAGGGGGATGAAGTGAGAGAGAGGGGGATGAAGTGAGAGAGAAGGATGAAGTGAGAGGCTGGAAGGAGAGAGAGGGATGAAGTGAGAGGCTGGAAGGAGAGAGAGAGGGATGAAGTGAGAGGCTGGAAGGAGAGAGAGAGAGAGGGATGAAGTGAGAGGCTGGAAGGAGAGAGGGGGGATGAAATGAGAGGCTGGATGGAGAGAGAGAGATGAAGTGAGAGGCTGGAAGGAAAGAGAGAGGGATGAAGTGAGGCTGGAAGGAGAGAGAGGGATGAAGTGAGACGCTGGATGGAGAGAGAGGAGAGAGTGAGAGGGGGATGAAGTGAGAGAGAGGGGGATGAAGTGAGAGAGAGGGATGAAGTGAGAGAGAGGGATGAAGTGAGAGAGAGGGATTAAGTGAGAGGCTGGAAGGAGAGAGAGAGGGATGAAGTGAGAGGCTGGATGGAGAGAGAGGGATGAAGTGAGAGGCTGGAAGGAGAGAGAGGGATGAAGTGAGAGGCTGGAAGGAGAGAGAGAGGGATGAAGTGAGAGGCTGGAAGGAGAGAGAGAGGGATGAAGTGAGAGGCTGGAAGGTGAGAGAGAGAGAGAGAGGGATGAAGTGAGAGGCTGGATGGAGAGAGAGGAGAGAGTGAGAGGGGGATGAAGTGAGAGAGAGGGGGATGAAGTGAGAGAGAGGGATGAAGTGAGAGGCTGGATGGAGAGAGGGGGATGAAGTGAGAGGCTGGATGGAGAGAGGGATGAAGTGAGAGGCTGGATGGAGAGAGAGGGATGAAGTGAGAGGCTGGATGGAGAGAGAGGGATGAAGTGAGAGAGAGGGATGAAGTGAGAGGGATGATGTGAGAGGCTGGAAGGAGAGAGAGAGGGATGAAGTGAGAGGCTGGAAGGAGAGAGAGAGGGATGAAGTGAGAGGCTGGAAGGTGAGTGAGAGGGATGAAGTGAGAGGCTGGATGGAGAGAGGGGGGATGAAGTGAGAGGCTGGAAGGAGAGAGAGAGGGATGAAGTGAGAGGCTGGAAGGAGAGAGAGAGGGATGAAGTGAGAGGCTGGAAGGTGAGAGAGAGAGAGGGATGAAGTGAGAGGCTGGATGGAGAGAGGGGGGATGAAGTGAGAGAGGGGGATGAAGTGAGAGAGAGGGATGAAGTGAGAGAGAGGGATGAAGTGAGAGAGAGGGATGAAGTGAGAGGCTGGAAGGAGAGAGAGGGATGAAGTGAGAGAGAGGGGTGAAGTGAGAGAGGGGTGAAGTGAGAGAGGGATGAAGTGAGAGGCCGGATGGAGAGAGGGATGAAGTGAGGGAGAGAGGGATGAAGTGAGGGAGAGAGGGATGAAGTGAGAGAGAGGGGGATGAAGTGAGAGGCTGGATGGAGAGAGAGAGGGGGATGAAGTGAGAGAGGGATGAAGTGAGAGAGAGGGATGAAGTAAGAGAGAGATGAAGTGAGAGAGAGATGAAGTGAGAGGCTGGAAGGAGAGAGAGGGATGAAGTGAGAGAGAGGGATGAAGTGAGAGGCTGGATGGAGAGAGGGGGGATGAAGGGAGAGAGGGGGGATGAAGGGAGAGAGGGGGGATGAAGTGAGAGAGGGGGGATGAAGTGAGAGAGGGGGATGAAGTGAGAGAGGGGGATGAAGTGAGAGAGAGGGATGAAGTGAGAGAGAGGGATGAAGTGAGAGAGAGGGATGAAGTGAGAGAGAGGGATGAAGTGAGAGAGAGGGATGAAGTGAGAGGCTGGAAGGAGAGAGAGGGGTGAAGTGAGAGAGGGGTGAAGTGAGAGAGGGATGAAGTGAGAGAGAGGGGGATGAAGTGAGAGGCTGGATGGAGAGAGAGAGGGGGATGAAGTGAGAGAGGGATGAAGTGAGAGAGAGGGATGAAGTGAGAGGCTGGAAGGAGAGAGAGGGATGAAGTGAGAGAGAGGGATGAAGTGAGAGGCTGGATGGAGAGAGAGGAGAGAGTGAGAGGGGGATGAAGTGAGAGAGAGGGGGATGAAGTGAGAGAGAGGGATGAAGTGAGAGGCTGGATGGAGAGAGGGGGATGAAGTGAGAGAGAGGGATGAAGAGAGGGGGATGAAGTGAGAGAGAGGGATTAAGTGAGAGGCTGGAAGGAGAGAGAGAGGGATGAAGTGAGAGGCTGGAAGGAGAGAGAGAGGGATGAAGTGAGAGGCTGGATGGAGAGAGAGGGATGAAGTGAGAGGCTGGAAGGAGACAGAGGGATGAAGTGAGAGAGAGGGATGAAGTGAGAGAGAGGGATGAAGTGAGAGAGAGGGATGAAGTGAGAGGCTGGATGGAGAGGGGGGATGAAGTGAGAGAGGGGGATGAAGTGAGAGAGAGGGATGAAGTGAGAGAGGGAATAAGTGAGAGAGGGAATAAGTGAGAGAGGGAATAAGTGAGAGAGGGGGATGAAGTGAGAGAGAGGGATGAAGTGAGAGGCTGGAAGGAGACAGAGGGATGAAGTGAGACAGAGGGATGAAGTGAGAGAGAGGGATGAAGTGAGAGAGAGGGATGAAGTGAGAGAGAGGGATGAAGTGAGAGAGAGGGATGAAGTGAGAGAGAGGGATGAAGTGAGAGGCTGGAAGGAGACAGAGGGATGAAGTGAGAGAGAGGGATGAAGTGAGAGAGAGGGATGAAGTGAGAGAGAGGGATGAAGTGAGAGAGAGGGATGAAGTGAGAGGCTGGATGGAGAGGGGGGATGAAGTGAGAGAGGGGGATGAAGTGAGAGAGAGGGATGAAGTGAGAGGGATGATGTGAGAGGCTGGAAGGAGAGAGAGGGATGAAGTGAGAGGCTGGAAGGAGAGAGAGGGATGAAGTGAGAGGCTGGAAGGATAGAGAGAGAAGGATGAAGTGAGAGGCTGGATGGAGAGAGAGGGATGAAGTGAGAGAGGGAATAAGTGAGAGAGGGGGATGAAGTGAGAGGCTGGAAGGAGACAGAGGGATGAAGTGAGAGAGAGGGATGAAGTGAGAGGCTGGAAGGAGACAGAGGGATGAAGTGAGAGAGAGGGATGAAGTGAGAGAGAGGGATGAAGTGAGAGAGAGGGATGAAGTGAGAGAGAGGGATGAAGTGAGAGGCTGGATGGAGAGAGGGGGGATGAAGTGAGAGGGGGATGAAGTGAGAGAGAGGGATGAAGTGAGAGGCTGGAAGGAGAGAGAGGGATGAAGTGAGAGAGAGGGATGAAGTGAGAGAGAGGGGTGAAGTGAGAGAGAGGGGTGAAGTGAGAGAGAGGGATGAAGTGAGAGAGAGGGGTGAAGTGAGAGAGAGGGATGAAGTGAGAGAGAGGGATGAAGTGAGAGAGAGGGATGAAGTGAGAGAGAGGGATGAAGTGAGAGAGAGGGATGAAGTGAGAGGCTGGATGGAGAGAGGGGGGATGAAGTGAGAGAGGGGGATGAAGTGAGAGAGAGGGATGAAGTGAGAGAGAGGGATGAAGTGAGAGAGAGGGATGAAGTGAGAGAGAGGGATGAAGTGAGAGGCTGGAAGGAGAGAGAGGGGTGAAGTGAGAGAGGGGTGAAGTGAGAGAGGGATGGTGAGAGGCTGGATGGAGAGAGGGATGAAGTGAGGGAGAGAGGGATGAAGTGAGAGAGAGGGGGATGAAGTGAGAGGCTGGATGGAGAGAGAGAGGGGGATGAAGTGAGAGAGGGATGAAGTGAGAGGCTGGATGGAGAGAGAGGGATGAAGTGAGAGGCTGGATGGAGAGAGGGGGGATGAAGTGAGAGGGGGATGAAGTGAGAGAGAGGGATGAAGTGAGAGGCTGGAAGGAGAGAGAGGGATGAAGTGAGAGAGAGGGATGAAGTGAGAGAGAGGGATGAAGTGAGAGAGAGGGATGAAGTGAGAGAGAGGGGTGAAGTGAGAGAGAGGGGTGAAGTGAGAGAGAGGGATGAAGTGAGAGAGAGGGGTGAAGTGAGAGAGAGGGGTGAAGTGAGAGAGAGGGATGAAGTGAGAGAGAGGGATGAAGTGAGAGAGAGGGATGAAGTGAGAGAGAGGGATGAAGTGAGAGGCTGGATGGAGAGAGGGGGGATGAAGTGAGAGAGGGGGATGAAGTGAGAGAGAGGGATGAAGTGAGAGAGAGGGATGAAGTGAGAGAGAGGGATGAAGTGAGAGAGAGGGATGAAGTGAGAGGCTGGAAGGAGAGAGAGGGGTGAAGTGAGAGAGGGATGGTGAGAGGCTGGATGGAGAGAGGGATGAAGTGAGGGAGAGAGGGATGAAGTGAGAGAGAGGGGGATGAAGTGAGAGGCTGGATGGAGAGAGAGAGGGGGATGAAGTGAGAGAGGGATGAAGTGAGAGGCTGGAAGGAGAGAGAGAGGGATGAAGTGAGAGGCTGGATGGAGAGAGAGGGATGAAGTGAGAGGCTGGATGGAGAGAGAGGGATGAAGTGAGAGGCTGGATGGAGAGAGAGGGGGATGAAGTGAGAGAGAGGGATGAAGTGAGAGGCTGGATGGAGAGAGAGGGATGAAGTGAGAGGCTGGAAGGAGAGAGAGGGATGAAGTGAGAGAGAGGGGTGAAGTGAGAGAGAGGGGTGAAGTGAGAGAGAGGGGTGAAGTGAGAGAGAGGGATGAAGTGAGAGAGAGGGATGAAGTGAGAGAGAGGGATGAAGTGAGAGAGAGGGATGAAGTGAGGCTGGATGGAGAGAGAGGGGGATGAAGTGAGAGAGGGGGATGAAGTGAGAGAGAGGGATGAAGTGAGAGGCTGGATGGAGAGAGAGGGATGAAGTGAGAGGCTGGATGGAGAGAGGGGGATGAAGTGAGAGAGGGGGATGAAGTGAGAGAGAGGGATGAAGTGAGAGGCTGGAAGGAGAGAGAGGGATGAAGTGAGAGGCTGGAAGGAGAGAGAGAGATGAAGTGAGAGGCTGGATGGAGAGAGTGGGATGAAGTGAGAGACAGGGATGAAGTGAGAAGCTGGATGGAGAGAGAGGGGGATGAAGTGAGAGAGAAGGATGAAGTGAGAGGCTGGATGGAGAGAGAGGGATGAAGTGAGAGGCTGGAAGGAGACAGAGGGATGAAGTGAGAGAGAGGGATGAAGTGAGAGAGAGGGGTGAAGTGAGAGAGAGGGGTGAAGTGAGAGAGAGGGGTGAAGTGAGAGAGAGGGATGAAGTGAGAGAGAGGGATGAAGTGAGAGAGAGGGATGAAGTGAGAGAGGGATGAAGTGAGAGGCTGGATGGAGAGAGAGGGGGATGAAGTGAGAGGGAGGGATGAAGTGAGGCTGGATGGAGAGAGAGGGGGATGAAGTGAGAGAGGGGGATGAAGTGAGAGAGAGGGATGAAGTGAGAGGCTGGATGGAGAGAGAGGGATGAAGTGAGAGGCTGGATGGAGAGAGAGAGATGAAGTGAGAGGCTGGATGGAGAGAGAGAGATGAAGTGAGAGGCTGGATGGAGAGAGGGGGATGAAGTGAGAGAGGGGGATGAAGTGAGAGAGAGGGATGAAGTGAGAGGCTGGAAGGAGAGAGAGGGATGAAGTGAGAGGCTGGAAGGAGAGAGAGAGATGAAGTGAGAGGCTGGATGGAGAGAGTGGGATGAAGTGAGTGACAGGGATGAAGTGAGAGAGAGGGATGAAGTGAGAAGCTGGATGGAGAGAGAGGGGAATGAAGTGAGAGAGAGGGATGAAGTGAGAGGCTGGATGGAGAGAGGGGGATGAAGTGAGAGAGGGGGATGAAGTGAGAGGCTGGAAGGAGAGAGGGGGAAGAGGCAAAGGGCTGAAGGAGGAATGCTACTGGAGAGGGCAGTCAACCATGGAAGAAAGACGACAAGGAGGGGCACCAGAGGGACGTGAGGGATATTCATCAGGAAAGGCACCAGAAGGTATGAGAGGGGGCCCCCAGAACGGGTAAAATACAAAAACAGAGGTGGGGAAGGGTACTGAAGTTAAAGAAATTGATGTTAATGTCACCCTATCCAACTTGAGTTTGGCCCGTTCATTCAAAGCCTGATGAGTCCCGATGAAGGATCTCAGCCCAAAATGTTTATTCCCCTCCATAGATGCTGCCTGACCTACTGAGTTTCTCCAGCATTTTGTGTGTGTTTCTATGAGTAAGATTGCAGGTGATTTGAAAAGAGATGGCGACATTGACAGTGAAGGCGGTTATCAAGATTTTCAGAAGGGATTTGACCAGCTGGGTTAGTGGGCCAGAGTGGTAAAGAGAGTTTAATTCAGATAAGTGCTTGGTTTGGCGAGACAAGTTAGTGAACGATTGGACTATGGGGAGTGCTGTAGGTCGGAGGGACACAGGAGTACAGGTACAGGGTTCCCTGAAAGAGGCGTCACAGGTAATCAGGGAGGTGAAGGTGGCCTTTGGTGTGCTGGCCCTCATCTGTCAGGGCACTGAGTACAGGATGTTATGTCAAAGTTGTACAGTTCCGTGCAAGTCTCAGGCACATGTCAATAAATTCTGTAAAGCGAAGATGCTTTCAAAATAATGAATGAAAAGTTTCTAAAAATAAAAAAAAACTACTTTTAAGAGCAATAAACAGTAAAAGAAACTAAATCAAATATTTGGTGTGACCACGTTTGCCTTTAAAACTGCACTAATTCTCTTCGGTACACCGCCGTGCAGTTTTACGAGAAAATCGACCTGTATGTTGTTCCAAGCATCTTGGAGAACTTGCCACAGTTCTCTTACAGACATTGGCTGCCTCGCTTATTTCTAAACCCAGATGGTCTTAGTGGTGTTGAGATCAGGGCTCTGTGGGGGCCACATCTTCTGAAACCATATAAAAATCTAGGGTGCCTGAGACCCCTGCACAGTACTGTACGAGACGTTGGTGTGGCCACACTTGGAACAACCTCGGTCACCCGGATGTAGGAAAGATGCCATAGGTACAGCGCGGGATTCCAGAAATAGTGGTTTGCAGGGGTCCCCGAACTTTTTTTGCAAACGGACCGGTTTAATATTGACAATATTCTTGTGGACTGGCCGACCGGGGTGGCGGGGGGGGTTAATTTCAACAGTGCATGACAAGGAATGAGGAAAGGTGCAGCTGACTCAAATCGTTTCCTCGCAACCCGGTAGCGCATGCTTTGCGGCCCGGTGGTTGGGGACCACTGGTTTATAGGGAACAGTTGTTGTTCTTCTCTGTGCCCTGTGGCATTTTTTGCGGCTTTTTTTGCGTCCGAGCGCTCGACACTCAACCCAGCACGGATGGAAAGTGCGCGAGGAGCCGGCCGGATTCGAACCTGGGACCATTTGCCTCGAAGTCCGGTGCTGATGCCACTACACCACCGCCCGGCTAAATAAATAACAGTAACCCATTTTAATTTGTCTTGTAAATCCCCGATGTTTGGATTTTTTGTGCATTTTATGTGTGGATAAACTTTTGTAGTTTTGTTTTAAAAGGAAAGGAAGGAGATTTACGAGGATATTGCTGGGACTTATGGAGAGAGACTGAATAGCTTGGGACTATTTTTGCTGCATGGAGGACATTGAGGGGTGATTTTATAGAATTATATAAAATCATGAGGGGTACAGAAAGGATGTACACACACAGTCTTTCCCCACAGGGTTGGGGAATCAAGTAATTTCAGGTGAGAGAGGAGAGATTTAATCGGAACCTGAGGGGCAACTGTTTCACCTGGAAGGTGGTCTGTAAATGGAACAGCATACAGAAAGGTAGTTGGAGGGATATGCACAGTTAAGGTTTAGAGGGATATGGGCCAAAAAGGAATAGGATAGACCAGATGGGCCAAAGGGCCTGTTTGCCCGCTGAACAACTCAGTTCACCACTTTAATACTTCAACCAAGAACGTGAGATGTGTTGTCATATTAAATCATCACTGCTCCACCCTCCACCTCTGCAAACAAGACAGGCAGAGGGAACCCCCCCCCCCCCCCAAATCGTCCAACCCAACCATCACGCCTCCAGGCACAAATCTAGAAAGGTGCGACTTCACGGAACTTACCGAGCTGAGCGTGACGGTGATGTACAGGTTCTGTGGGCTGGCGTGCCTCTGGTGGGTGTGTGTGTCGTACCAGAACTGCCAGAGAAACGCACAGAAGTTCAGAAGGACGAGCTTTACCGTACGTCGAAACGCGCGACGGTTGTGTCAATGGCCAGCGCGGTCCGCTGGATCATGCTGGGGGCAGCCCGCAAGTGTCACTGGCGCCAGCAGAGCGTCTCCACGACCCGCCGACCCTAACCCGCATGTCTTTGGGAGGTGGGAGGAAACTGGAGCACCCGGCGGAAACGGGGACCGGAACGCCGATCTTTCAACCACTGTAAAGCGTTCACCCCTCACCACAGACGGGTCTTTTCCTGTGACGGCAGTTAGCACAGTGTCACAGGTTCAGCTCTTGCCACTGTCATGGGGAGCCGGCGCCGCACAGTTGCCCTCGTCCGGACAACTGGCCTACATCTCTGGGGCGCCATGCACGGTAGCGTCACAGTCAGCACAACGCCATTACAGCTTGGAGTTCAATTCCGAAGCCGCTGGTAAGGAGTCTTTACATTCGTGAGCGCATGGGTTTCCCCCAGCAGTCCAAAGACGTACTGGTTAGTAGATCGAATGCTCATTGTAAACTGTGATTAGGCTAGAGTTAACTAGGTGGGGTGCTGAGTGGTGCGGCTCGCTGGGCCTGTCCCGCGCTGCATTTCTAAATTAAAAAAAAAAATAAAATCTTTGGATTGTGGGGGGAAACGGAAGCACCAGGAGGAATCCCACACGATCACGGGAAAAGAAATTCAAACGTCTTACAGACAGCATTAAACTGAACCAGCAAGCGTTCTGCTGACTGCCCCACCCAGTTACTCGTGTCCCCACCTGAGAAGGGCAGAGGGTACAGGACTCACCTCGCCGTTCCCTGGGAGGTAAACCAGCACGCCACGGGCATTCTGCTCCAACACCGGGCGAACCAGCAGGGCGTTACCTGAAACGAGACGGCAAAGGTGACGTCACCTACACACTAGACCCTGCAGACGCTGGAAATCTTCAGCGACGCACACAGGATAACGGAGGAGCTCAGCAGGTCAGGCAGCATCTACGGAGGGGAATGAATAGCCGATGTTTCGGGCTGAGGCCCCGTCAGGGTTTGAACAAACAGGCCAAACTCAGGTTGGAGGAGCAATACCTTGTAGTTCGGCTGTGCAGCCTCCAACCTGATGGCATGAACATCCATTTCTCTGACTTCTGGCAACCCCCCCTCCCCGACTTCTCTTATTTTTGATTTTCCCACCATTCTGGTGGGCCCCCTCTCATCCCCTTCTTTTCTCCTCGTAGTCCTCATGACCAGCCCATCAGCTCCCTCTGGTTCCCCTCCTCCTTCCCTTTCTCCCATGGACCACTCTCCTCTCCTATCAGGCCCCCTTGAACAGGAGGGGTGACCCCCGATGCTGTCCCTATGCCGGTCAGGGTCTGCGCTGGTGATATCTCCTTGGTTTCCTGGCATGTCCCTCCGCCCATAACATGGTCCACTCTTCCCTCCTAGATTCCTTCTTCTCCAGCCCTTGATCTCTTCCACCAATCACCTCCCAGTGTCTCACTTCACCCCCCTCCCCCACCCACCCACCTTACCCCTCACCTGGTCTCACCTATCACCTCCCAGTGTCTCACTTCATCCCCCCTCTCCCCCACTCACCTTCCCCCTCACCTGGTCTCTCCTATCACCCCACAGTGTCTCACTTCATTCCCCCTCTCCCCCACCCACCTTCCCCCTCACCTGGTCTCACCTATCACCCCACAGTGTCTCACTTCATCCCCTCTCTCCCCCACCCACCCACCTTCCCCCTCACCTGGCCTCACCTATCACCTCCCAGTGTCTCACTTCATCCCCCCTCTCCCCCACCCACCCACCTTCCCCCTCACCTGGTCTCACCCATCACCTCCCAGTGTCTCACTTCATCCCCCCCTCTCCCCCACCCACCTTCCCCCTCACCTGGTCTCACCTATCACCTCCCAGTGTCTCACTTCATCCCCCCTCTCCCCCACCCACCTTCCCCCTCACCTGGTCTCACCTATCACCTCCCAGTGTCTCACTTCATCCCCCCTCTCCCCCACCCACCCACCTTCCCCCTCACCTGGTCTCACCTATCACCTCCCAGTGTCTCACTTCATCCCCTCTCTCCCCCACCCACCCACCTTCCCCCTCACCTGGCCTCACCTATCACCTGCCAGTTTGTACCCCTTCCCTCTCCCCACCTCTCTGATGAGGGGTCATTCACTGGGAGGGAAGGGGGAAGGGGAGGAGTGCAAGCTGGCAGATGAAAGTCCATTTCAGTGCGAAGTGGCCACAGTACTACTAGACAATAATGATCAAGGCTGTTCTGATTGGTCACAAATTGAGGGATTAAACCTGCTGGCATGTCATTTCAGCTTTCTGTACCCCCCTGCTCAATAGTAGCAGCAAGATGAGATGGGCGGGGGGGTCTTCTGATGTTCTTTCCATGGGTGCTGCCTGTGTTACTCCGGATTGCATTATTCCCTCCGTGTATCAAGTGCCCGAAAGAACTGTGAGAAATCAAAACTGCTGGTTTTATTTGGGAAAGCTGCCAGGGAGGGAGAGGAGAGTGGAAAAGGGAGGGGTGGTTTGAGGAGACACTTACCAATCATGTACTGCTCATCAAGGCTGAAGGTTTCAGTGTCTCTGGGGAACTCCACCCACATGGGCCTGGGTGGGGAAACAAACAGGGGAGCTGAGTTACTGGAACCATGCACTGACTTCTCCCAGCGAAGCCGGCTGTCACGTACAGTATCCGAGGCCGGGCAGTGCAAGAAACGCAGTGGCCAGACTGTGCGGCACTGCCAGGGCGAGCAGGTCACGGCAGAACACTGCTGACGGAGGGGCACGCCGGGAAACCGAGGAGACATCACCAGCGCAGACCCTGACTGGCATGGGGACAGCACTGCGGGTCACCCCTCCTGTTCAACGGTGCTCTGAGTGTCCACCTCACCCCAAAACATTATCACACTGATCCGCTGGCCTACAGACACAAAGGCACTCTGAGTGCCCACCACCCCAAAACATTATCACACCGATCCGCTGGCCTACAGACACAAAGGCACTCTGAGTGCCCACCACCCCAAAACATTATCACACCGATCCACTGGGCTACAGACACAAAGGCACTCTGAGTGCCCACCACCCCAAAACATTATCACACCGATCCGCTGGCCTATGGACACAGGGCAGAGCTGGGGAAGCAAAGGGAGTTTGTTGAAGTACATTTTACACAGGAGTCTGGCGACAGGTGCCTCGGTCCATCAAGACCCTTACCAATCCCTATACACACTACACCCATCTCACTCCATTTAACCCACCATCGAGTCCCTCCAGCTTCTGCCCTCTCCCCTCCCCTACTCAAACCACCGATGCCCACACTGGGGGGGGGGGGGGAGGGAAGCACATGGTCTCAGGGAGAACGTGCAATCTCTCTCACACACAGTGCCTCTCTCTCTGACACACACACAGAATCTATCATGCACGTATACACTCTCTCCCACGTACGTATAGAACAGAATCTCTCTCACGCACACATAGTGCCTCTCTCTCTCACAAACACACAGAATTCTCGTGTATGCACACACAGTCTCTCCCACAGAGTTTCTCACTCTCTCTCACACACACACACGCGCGTAAACTTACTATTATAACAGAAAGTGCTCAAGAAGCTGGAAGACTAAGGGTCTGAGGACCTGAGTCACCTGGACCAGTTGAACTGCACCCTAGGGTTCTGAAAGAGGTAGCATTAGAGATTGTGGCGGCATTAGTAATGATCTTTCAGAAATCATTGGACTCTGGCATGGTGTCAGAGGACTGGAAAATTGCAAATGTCACGCCACTCTTTAAGAAAGGAGGAAGGCAGCAGAAAGGAAATTATAGACCAGTTAGCCTAATGTCAGTGGTTGGGAAGATGTTGGAGTCAATTTTTACGATGAGGTTATGGAGTACTTGGTGACACAGGCCAAGATAGGACAAAGTCAACATGGTTTTCTTAGGGGAAAGTCTTGCCTGGTGAACCAGTTGGAATTCTTTGAGGAGATTACAAGTAAGCTAGATAAAGGGGGTGCAGTGGATGTTGTATATTTGGACTTTCAGAAGACCTTCGACTAAGTGCCACACATGAGGCTGTTTACCAAGTTAAGAGCCCATGGTATTACAGGAAGGTTACTAGTATGATTAGAGCATTGGCTGATTGGTAGGAGGCAGCGAGTGGGAATAAGAGGATCCTTTTCCAGTGACTAGTGGTGTTCCGCAAGGATCGGTGTTAGGACCACTTCTTTTTATGCTGAATATAAATGACTTAAATGATGGAATCGATGGCTTTGTTGCCAAGTTTGCAGATGATACAAAGACTGGTGGAGGGGCAGGTAGTGCTGAGGAAATAGGTACGATGCAGAAGGACTTAGACAGATTAGGAGAATGGGCAAGAAAGTAGCAAATGAAATACAATGTTGGAAAATGCACACTTGTACCCCCCTGATAGAACGAGCACAGTGTCAGGGTTTTGGCCCATGTTGTTGTGCTGACCTTTGAACCTACCCTAAGATTCATCTAACCCTTCCCTCCCCAATTTTCTATCATCCATGTGCCTATCTAAGGGTCTCTTAAACGTCCCTGCTTCTACCACCACCTCTGGCATCCCCATTTTACATACCACAATGGTAGAATTATCACCTGCCTGTTTACACTGAGTTAATGTTACTCTTAATACCATCACGATGGATGGGGTATTTGCAGAGTTAAGACACAGGAGGAGAATCAGGCCATTTGGCCCATCGAGTCTTCTCGCCATTTCCTCGTACCTTCTCCCCGTAACTTTTGTTGCCCTGACTAATCAAGAACCTATCAACCTTTGCTTTAAATATACCCAATGACTTGCCCTCCACAGTCGTCTGTGGCGATGAATTCCACAGATTCTCCACCCTCTGGCTAAAGAAATTCCTCCTTATCTTTAAAGAAGCATCCTTGTATTCTGAGACTGTGCCCCCTTGTCCTAGACTCCCCCACGATAGGAAACATCCTTTCCATGTCCACACTATTGAGGTCTTTCAACGGGATTCAATAATATTCCCCCCTCATTCTTCTAAACTCCAGTGGATACGAGCCCAGAGCCATCAAGTGCTCCTCAGACATTAACCCTTTCATTCCCAGTGTAATTTTTGTGGACATCCTGTGGTCCCTCTGCAATGCCAGCACATAAAATGGTCCGAAAACTGCTCACAATACTCTCAGTGCGGTCAGACCAATGCTTTATAAAGCTTGAGTATCACATCCTTGCTCTTATATTCTAGTCCTCTCGAAATGAATGCTAACAATGCAATTGCCTTCCTCGCCACGGAAACTCCCTTACACAGAGTTAATGCTACCCCTCACATCGTTACAGAAGCTGCTGTACGCGATTGAGGGAACAACAGCCTCCTACCTCATGACGGGCTCGCCAGTCCTGTAGGTGTGATAGAAGGTGGTGTACCAGTAAGGAAGCAAAGTGTAGCGCTCCCGGATGGCCACACGGATCAGTTGCTTGTTGTCGTCGCCGAAGAGCCAGGGTTCACGCCGCGGCGTGTCCAGGTGGGCGTGGGCCCGGAAGAAGGGTTGGTAGGCCGCGGCCTGGTACCAGCGCACCAGAAGGTCAGCACTGGGGTGCCTGAAGAAGCCACCAACGTCCGCTGCGGAGCCGAAGTTCGGAGGTTTAGAGAAGATACGTGTGCAAACAACGGCTCCCTTCTCGAAACAAGAGTCCATTCGATCCCTCTCTCCTGTGCTAGCTCTACAAGCTTCCTCCCACTTCTAGCCACTGGCAATCCCTTGATTCAGAAATGTGTTCAATGGTTCCTGGGTTCACGGAAATGATTCCAGGGTTGAATGGCTTGTCATATGAGGAGTGTTTGGTGGCTCTGGGCCTGTACTCACTAGAATTCAGAAGAATGAGGGATGACTTCATTGATACTTATTGAATATCGAAAGGTTTCGATAGAGTGGATGTGTAGAGGATGTTTCCTATAGTGGGGGAGTCCAGGCCCAGAGGACACAGATAGAGTGGATGTGGAGAGGATGTTTCCTATAGTGGGGGAGTCTAGGACCAGAGGACATAGCCTCAAAATAGAGAGGTATCCTTTTGGTACAGAGATGAGGAGGAATTTCTTTAGCCAGAGAGTGGTGAATCTGCAGAATTCGATGTCACAGGCTAAGTCTTTTATGTACATTTAAGGCAGAGGTTGATAGATTCTTCTAGTCAGGGCATGAAGGGATATGGGGAGAAGGCAGGGTATTGGGGCTGAGAGGGGAACTGGATCAGCCATGATGAAATGTCGGGGCAGACTCGATGGGCCAATGGTGTAATTCTGCTCCTATATGTTATGGTCTTAGGGTACATTTCTCTGTGTGTACGTGCATCAGTCTTTCTACATGCAAGCAAGCGGGTTTATCTGTGTGTGTGGAGTTTCCACTCTCTTCCTGCGACCGCGTCCTCTCGTTCCCTCCCACATCCTGACAGCGTGTGTGCTCAGCGGGTTAACTGGCCGCTCTGAATTCTCCCTGAAGCGTGTGGGTGAGGGGTAGAATTCAGGGGGAGCTGGCGGGAATGTGGGGAGAATTTTTTTTTTTTTAAATGGGTTGAGCAGGAGATTTGTGCAGAGGAAATTCAATGGGCCAAACGGCCCGTAACTCTTCACCACTCCCCTTATAATCCAACTTCCCCGTATCTAGTCTTACTGTCTACCTCACCCACTTCCCACAGGAGAACAAGAACAATACTGCACAAAATAATAATAATAATTCACAGCTCAGGGACAGCACACAGCAAACCCACTCCGTTCCCATCCCTGTGAACTAACCTCCGCAGAAGGAGATGCCCGCCAGTGCCAGGGACAGACACATGGGCACTGACACCTTCAGGTGGTCCCACTCGGCCGAGTTGTCGCCCGTCCACACGGCACCTGCAGGAGGAAAGGGAGAAATGAGAGCAGCGGCAGAAACGAGCGCATGGTGCACACTGCTGCGGGGCAGAACAAACCCCGCTGCCCAGACCCACTCATACCCTCTGGAGACACGTGCAGTTCCAGCAATCATTTCCAGACAACAAGAATACAGAAGGAAGGAGGCTCCGTAAGGCTTTGGTCAGACCACACTTGGACTATGGTGAGCAGTTTTGAGCCCCGTATTGAATATTGAATATTGCAAGGTCTAGAAAGAGTGTCCTATAGTGGGAGGGTACAAGGACATCCCTTTAGTACAGAGGGATTTCTTTAACCAGAGGGTGGTGAATCTCTGGAATTTGTTGCCACGGATAGCAGTGGAGGCCAAGTCACTGGGAGTTTTATAGGTTCTTGACTAGTAATGGCATCAAAGATTATGGAAAGCAGGCAAGAGGATAGGGTTGAGAGAGGAAAATAAATCAGCCATGATGCACTGGAGGTACAGACTCAACAGGCTGAATGGCCTAATTCTGCTATGTTTTATGGTCTTTTAGTTACAGCCATCCCACTCCCATCCGGGAGGAGGCTACACAGCATCCTCAGAAGGACCACCAGACTCAAAAACAGTTACCTTTCCCCAGGCAGTAAGGCTGATCAACACCTCCACCTACAAGCCCACTTCTCCACACCGTTAAACACCACTACTTTACCATTTCTTGTCAGAGTCACCTTGTGTACAGACACTCCTGCACTTAGCGTCACTTCAGGGACATAGGCACTCTATATAAGCTATCTTATTTATTTGTATTTATTGTGTTATTCTCTTTATCCTGTTGTGTTTCTTTTGATGCATCCGATCCAGAGTAACAATTATTATGTTCTCCTTTACACTTGTGTCATCTCTGCTCCATCCGCCAAAAGCAGGACTTCTCTATAGCCAAAACATTTTAATTCCCATTCTCGTTCCGATGTGTCGGTCCATGGCCTCCTCTTGTGCCAAGATGAGGCCACCCTCAGGGTGGAGCAGCAACACCTCCTCTTTCCCTTTCTCCTTTGGTCGACTCTCCTCTCCTATCAAATTCCTTCTTCTCCAGTCCTTTACCTTTCCCACCCTGCTGGCTTCACCTATCACCTTCCAGCTATCTTCCTTCCCCTCTCCTCAGCTTTTTATTCTGGCCTCTTCCCCTTCATTTCCAATCCTGAAGAAGGGCCTCAGCCCAGAGTGTCAGCTGGTGGCCTTCTGCTTGACACAGGTTCCAGCGTGATGCCCTCTTGGTCACCCTTCGTGCCTTAAGCCAGCTTTTCAAGAACAGGCTGCTTCCCCCTACTTCCGTTGCATGTGACGCTGGGGCAGTTGGCGAGGTGTGTGGTCAGCCAGACAGCACTTACCGTAACGCTGGGATCCGGCGAAAAAACCTCTGGTGAGGACAAACGGCCTCTCCGTGCCGCCAGAGCGCAGGATCTGACCCTCGGCAGTGGCCATTTGCTGCACAACGAGAAGAGGGGAACGAGGAATCAGTTCCCGATGGGCATGGCACCGGGAGGGTGATAAAACAGTCAGCAGGCCTTCCTGATGATCCAACCGACCCGAGATGCCATCTCAAAGTCAAAGTATACATATGTCACCTTAAGATTCATTTTCTTACAGGAAAATGACAAAATACAATAGAATTTATGAAAAACTGCACATAAACAAGGACTGACCAACAGCTAATGTAATGCAGGTAGGTGGAACTGAGGCCATGACCTTCTGCATGGTGGAGCAGGCTCATTGGGACAGGCAGCCAACTCCTGCTTCTCGTTCTGATGTTGACTTAAACAGCTCACACGTGGTTGAGTTTGGGAGCCTAGAACCCCTACCCCAGGGGAAACCCATGCCATTGAGATGTGTGAAGGATGTTCCTTGAAAGGCTTGAAAGAGTGGATGTGGAGAGGATGTCTCCTATAGTGGGGAAGTCTAGGACCAGAGGACACAGACAGAGCGGATGTGGAGAGGATGTTTCCTACAGTGGGGGAGTCTAGGACCAGAGGACACAGATAGAGTGGATGTGGAGAGGATGTTTCCTATAGTGGGGGAGTCTAGGACCAGAGGACACAGTTAGAGTGGATGTGGAGAGGATGTTTCCTGTAGTGGGAGAGTCTAGGACCAGAGGACACAGATAGAGTGGATGTGGAGAGGATGTTTCCTATAGTGGGGGAGTCTAGGACCAGAGGACACAGAAAGAGTGGATGTGGAGAGGATGTTTCCTATAGTGGGGGAGTCTAGGACCAGAGGACACAGACAGAGCGGATGTGGAGAAGATGTTTCCTATAGTGGGGGAGCCTAGAACCAGAGGACACAGAAACAGTGGATGTGGAGAGGATGTTCTCTATAGCAGGAGGAGTCTAGCACCAGAGAGCGCAGCGTCAGAATACAAAGAGATCCCTTTAGAACGGAGATGAGGAGGAATTTCTTTAGCCGGAGGGAGGTGAATCTGTGGAATTCATTGCTATTGACGGCTGTGGTCGCCGAGTCACTGAGTATATTTAAAGTGGAGGTTGATAGATTCTTTGGGTTGATTGGTAAGGATGTCAAAGATGATGGGGGGGGAGGGCAGAAGAGTGGGGTTGAGAGGGATAATTGATGGACTGGTGGAGTAGACTTGATGGGCCGATTGGCCTAAATCTGCTCCTGGTCTTATGATTTTATGGACATCCGGGACACTTTCCTTAAATAAAACCAATCGTGCAAAAACTCCGACAGCCTGTCCCTCACCCAGAACCTCTGCCAGCCAGCTGAAGGAGAAGGGCGGTAGGTGTAGAGGAACACTACTCTGGCATATTCCAGACCTAGGCACACACCGGCCTGGCTGGCAAGTCTTCTCGCTACCACAGCACAGCAGCCAAGTGGTGAGTATAACGTTTACAGCACCAGCAATGAGGGTTCAATTCCCACCGCTGCCTGTGAAGAGCTTGCATGTTTTCCCCGTGATCGCGCGGGTTTGCTCTGGGTTCCTCCCACAGTCCAAAGTTGTACGGGTCAGGGTTAGTGCGTTGTGGGTGTGCTATGTTGGTGCCACCTGTGAGCTGCCCCAGCACAATCCTCAGAATGTGTTGGTCATTGACACAAACGACGCATTTCACTGTATGTTTTGACGTACATGACAAATAAAGCTCGTCTTTATTATCAGGGAGGGGGTACGAGAGCCTTAGGTCCCACACCACCAGGTTCAGGGACAGTTGTTCCTGAAACGGTGTGGGTAACGTCACTCACCTCAACACTGAACTGATCCCACAACCGATGGACTCACTTTCAGGGACTCTACCAGTTACATTTTAGTTTTTTATTTGCATGTTTTTCCTATTTGGCATGTCGGTTGTCAGTCAGTCTTCATCTGTTTATGGTATAGTTTTTCAAAAGTTTTATTGTATTTTTTGTAAACGCCGATAAGAAAACAAATTTCTTGTAGCAGAATATGATGACATATGTATTTTGATAATAAATTTATTTTGAACATTCAAGTTCTATTTACTTGTTTATTGAGATACAGTAATGCCGCCCAGCAATCTCCTGATTTAACCCCAGCCCAATCATGGGACAATTTAAAATGACCAAGTAAATTACCAACTTGGATTGTGGGAGGAAACTGGAGCACCCGGAGGAAACCCGTGCAGTCACAGGGAGAACGTACAAACTCTTCGCAGGAGCAGCGGTGAGAATTGAACCTGGGTCACCTGTTCTGTAAGGCGTTGTGCTGCTCCACTACTGCATTCTTTTCAACTCATGACAAGACAACCCTCCCATTCCGGGAACTAGCCCACTGAATCAGGCTTAGCCCAAAGAATCTCTGTTACACTACCCCCAGGTGTGGTATATCCCTAAATACAGGGTCCTTGTTCCGCAAAGCACTGTACTAACCACTACGCTACCGTGTTCCCCACACACGCTACCATGACTCCAGGCAGCAGCTGACCCCTTCGTCCTAAGCACAAGGTGCAAGCATCCTCTCCTGGTACGGCCCGTGACCACGAGAAACCACAGAGAGTCGTGGGCAAGCTCAGCACATCGCAGGAAACAGCCTCCCCTCCACGGACTCTGTCCACACTCCTCATTACCAGGGTCCACCCCACTGTCATCAGACTCTTACAGGCTAATATTGAATTCTTGATCTCCCAATCTATCCCACTGCGATCCTTCCACTTAATCTATCTGCCCACACTGCACTCCGCCTGAAAATGCAATTCTATATCCCGTGGAGGGGAATAAACAGTCAATGTTTCGGGCCGAGACCCTTCATCACGACTGGAAAGGGAGGGGGAAGACACCAGAATAAGGTGGTGCAGGGACACAGCATCTGTAGAATCTCCTGTGTTTATATTGTAATCCTCCCTCTGCCCCCACCTTCAATATCCTGCCTTCTGCCCCCCTTCGTTTCCAGTCCCCATGAAAGGTCTCAGCTCGAAACATCAACCATTTATTCCCCTCCATAGATGCTGCCTGACCTGCTGAGTTCCTCCAGCGTTTCGTGTGTTAGTACAGCACAGAAACGGGCCATTCGGCCCACGATGTTGTGCTGACCCAGCTAAAAAGCAAATCAATAAACACCCAAATACTAATCCCTTCTACCTACACAATGTCCGTCTCCCTCTGTCGACGTGCCTATCCAAATGTCTCTTAAAAGCCTCTAATGTACTTGCTCTTCCACCACAGCAGGCTGTGCATTAGATTCATGTCTTCCTCACGATTTCGAGCATCTGCAGAATCACTTGGGTTTACACGATACTTCTCCTGGTTTTCTTTATACTAACTGAATGTATGGAGTGATCTGGGTGGCAAGCGAAACAAAAGCTTGTCACCTGCCTTGGTGCAGCTGGAAATGGTAAACCAATACTGAACTCCCCAATGAGAACTGTGTCATAAATACTCATGAGAATTAATTAAAAAGCCGGTTGGATAAAACAAAACGGCAGCGTAAAAGCTCCACGAGGCACAGGTATTCGGTCTGTCTGTGGCCGAGACTCACCACGTAGAAGGCGTAGAGGTTGTGGACGTCCCTGTGCTCCCAGCCGCCCATGTGGACATTGTCTTTGTGCATGGTGACCTCTGGCCCATTGAACACCGAGGGCTCGTTCATGTCATTCCACGTGTAGAGGTTGTCCATGGATCCCTTGGGGGGAGGAAAACCAGAAGGAGGTTGTTAAAGACTCAGAGAAACCATTTAAGCACAAGAGATTTGGCAGATCACAAACAAGAGACAGTCTGCAGATGCTGGAAATCGAAGTAATACACACAAAATGTTGGAGGAACTCAGCAGACCGGGGGGCTTCTATGGAAAAGAGTAAACAGTCGACGTTTAAGGCAGAGACCCTTCATTAGGACTGGGGAAAAAAGGAAGTCAGAGTAAGAAGGTGGGGGGACGAGAGGAAGAAGTACAAGGTGGTAGATGATAGATGGAACCAGGAGAGGGGCAGCGGTGAAGTAAAGAGCTGGGAATTCAACTGTTGAAAGAGATAAAGGGCTGGAGAAGGGGGAATTTGAAAGGAGGAGACATAAGACCAGGGAAAAAAGGGAAGGAGGAGGAACAGCAGGGGAGGTGATGGGCAGGTAAGGAGATAAAGATGAGGGAGGGAAACAGGAAAGGGGCAATTACCCAAAATTTGAAAAATCGATGTTCATGCCATCAGGTTGGAGGCTACCCAGACGGAACACAAGGTTTTCATCAGGCCTGGAAAGGAAGAGGGAAGAAGCCAGAATAAGAAGGTGGGGGGGGGGGGGGCGGAGGAACTACAAGATGGCAGGTGATGAGTAAAACGAGGCGAGGGAGAAGGTGGGTGGGATCTGCCCTCTTTCCTCCCCATTCCTGATGAAGAGCCCCGGCCTGAAACGTCGAGTGTTTACTCCTCTCCATAGACGCTGCCTGACCTGCTGAGTTCCTCCAGCATTTTGTGTGTGTTTCTAAAGCTGAGCTTTATTTGTCAAGTGTACATCGAAACATGCGCTGTGAAATGTGCCATTTGCATCAGCAACCAACACAGTCCAAATGTGCGTGGGGGGCAGCCCACAAGTGTCGCCACGCTTCCGGCACCAACATAGCATGCGCACAACTCACTGACCTTTCGTCTTTGGATCGTGGGAGAAACTGGAACGTTAGTCCGGAGCTCTCTAATCCCAGCAGCTTTCCAGTACTGGTAGATCTCCTCTGAAAAGTGATTTACTGCTCTACGGATTCATTCAGTTTCCCAGTCTGGCTCTTTTGGTGGAGCTCCTGAGCTAATCTCTACCTGTTTCTACTGCTCTGAACCCACCCAGCTGCACACGCTTGTGTGCCGGACCAAACCCCAGGGCTAACTCCACTGGGGAAGCATTGCACACTGCAAATGCAGCCAAACAGATGAGGACGTCAAAAGGCTCCCTCCACCATCAGAAGGGTAATATTATTGGGTGGGACCGGGTGTGGGGGCCCCTCCTCTCATTCTCAGTTTGCTGCCTTCAAAACAGTTGCCAGCGGAGGTAGTGGATGTGGGTTCGATTTCAGAACTTAAGGGAAATCTAAGTATATGAACAGGAGAGCTATGGTGCAGGTGCGGGTCAATGGGACTAGGCAGAATGAATCAGATGGGCCGAATGGCGTGCTTCAGTGCTCTGTAACTCCATAACACATGGTGTATCAGACGTAATCTGAAATATCGTGCACAGTTCTGGTCACCTACCTAAAGGAAAGATACAAGTTATGTTGAAAGAACACAGAGAAAGTTTACAAGGATGTTGCTGGGTCGGGAGGGCCTGAGTTAGAAGGAAAGACTGAATAGGTTAGGACCTTAATCCTTAGAACATAAAAGACTGAGAGGAGATTTGATAGAGATGTACAGAATTATGAGGGGTATAGATAGAGTTAATGCAAGCAGGCTTTTTCCACTGAGGTTGGGAGGGACAACGAGAGGTCATGGGTTCAGAGTGAAAGATGAAAAGTTTAAGGAGAACATGAGGGGAAACTTTTTCGCTCAGATGTCGTGAAGGTGTGGAACGAGCTGCCAGCGCAAGAGGTGCACACAAGCTCAATTTTAACGTTTAAGTGAAGTTTGAACAGGTACATGGATGGCAGGGGTACGAAGGGTATGAAGGTCCCGGTGCAGGTGGATGGGAGTAGGAAGACTAAGTGGTGTGGCATGGACTAGATGGGCCGAACAGCCTGTTTCTGTGCTGTACTTTTCTATGACTACAAAACAATGCAGTTGGACATTACTGCTGTGAAGAGCACACTGGCAGCCACAGTTCCTGCACAACAGTACCAATTACAGCACACAGCGTTACCGCACGGCTTTCGGAAAGACACTGCTCATGCCTCAAGAAGGCAGCATTCATCACTAGGGACCCCCATCAACCAGGACATGCCCTCTTCTCAGGAAGCAGGTACAGGAGCCGGAAGACACACACTCAACATTTTAGAAACAGCTTCTCGCCCTATGCCATCAGATTTATGAACGGCTGATGAACACTACCTCATGATTGGTCTTTTGCATTATTTATTTATATAACTTATTGTAACTTGGGTGATTTTTTATTTTATGTTTTGTACTGTTCTGCTGCCATAAAACAAATTTCACTAGATGCCAGTGAGAATAAACCCGACTGCGTCTGTATGAACAGAAGTGCTTCTTTTGCACTTCAAAGTGAGAGACACAGGCCTAGGAAAACAACACAGGACCATAAGACATATAGGAGCAGAATCAGGCCATTCAGCCCATTGATTTCTGCTCTGCCATTCCATCATGGCCGATTTATTTTCCCTATCAACCCCATCCTCCTGCCTTCTCCCCGTAACCTTTGACACTCTGACTAATCAAGAACTTATCAACCTCCGCTTTAAATGTACCCAATGAGTTGGCCTCCACAGCTGTCTGTGGCAATGAATTCCACAGATTCACTATCATTTGGCTAAAGAAATTTCTCCTCATCTCTGTTCTAAATGGACGTCACTCTACTCTGAGACTGTGCCCTCTGGTCCTGGACTGTCCCACGATAGGAAACATCCTCTCCACATCCACCCTATTTAAGCCTTTCAATATTCGATAGGTTTCAATGAGACCCCCCCCCCCCATTCTTCTAAACCAAAGTGAATACAAACCAAAGTCATCAAATGCTCCTCATACATTAATACTTTCATTTCCAGAATCATTCTTGTGAACCACCTCTGGATTGTCTCCAATGCCAGCACATCTTTTAGACCATAAGATATAGGAGCAGAAGTAGGCCATTTGGCCCATCGAGTCTGCTCCGCCATTCAATCATGGGCTGATCTAATTCTTTCAGTCATCCCCACTCCCCTGCCTTCACCCCATACCCTTTGATGCCCTGGCTAATCAAGAACCTATCTATCTCTGCCTTAAATGCACCCAATGACTTAGCCTCCACAGCCACTCATGGCAACAAATTCTGAGGATTTACCACCCTCTGACTAAAGCAATTTCTCCACATCTCAGTTCCAAATAGATGCCTTTCAATCCTGAAGTCATGCCCTCTTGTCCTAGAATCCCCTATCATGGGAAATAACTTTGCCATATCTAATCTGCAGGCCTTTTAACATTGGGAATATTTCTATGAGATTCCCCCCTCATTCTCCCGAATTCCAGGGAATACAGCCCAAGAGCTGCCAGACGTTCCTCATACAGTAACCCTTTCATTCCTGGAATCATTCTCATGAATCTTCTCTGAACCCTCTCCAATGTCAGTACATCCTTTCTAAAACGAGGCGCCCAAAACTGCACACAATACTCTAAGTGTGGCCTCATGAGTGGCTTATAGAGCCTCAACCTTTTGTTAGATACAGGAGCCCAAAACTGCTCAATGCGGTCTGACCAATGCCTTTTAAAGGCTCAGCATGCTGTCCTTTCTTTTAAATTCAAGTGCTCTCAAAGTGAAAGCCAACATTGTATTCTTCCTCTCTCCTCTGCACTCAGTAGGCACTTTATTAGCTAAACCAGCTTGTTAATACAAACATCGAATCAGCCAATCATGTGGCAGCAGCTCAATGCATAAAAGCATGCAGACATGGTCAAGAGGTTCAGACCGAACATCAGAATAGGGAAGAAACGTGATCTAAGTGACATTGACCATGGAATGATTGTCGGTGCCAGACGGGGTGGTTTGAGTATCTCAGAAACTGCTGAGCTCCTGGGATTTTCACACACAACAGTCTCTATAATTTAGAGAATGGTGTAGAAAAACAAAAAAAAACATTCAGTGAGCATCAGTTCTGTGGGCAAAAATGCCTCGTTAATGAGAGAGGTCAGAGGAGAATGGCCAGACTGGTTCAAGCTGACACGAAGGCGACAGTAACTTGAATAACCACCTGTTACAACAGTGGTGTGCAGAAGAGCATCTCAGAATGCACAACACGTCATACCTGGAAATGGACAGGCTCCAGCAGCAGCAGCAGATCATGAGTGGCCACTTTATTAGGTACAGGAGCGTATAAAAACCACTAGACCAGAAACAAGTCTACTCTGCTTTCTAATTGTTTTATCAGAACAGGCACTGATACAAATCCCCACATCAGTAGAATTTATATATTTTTATTTTATTTTATTTAGAGATATAGCAATATAACAGGATCTTATGGCCTAACCCAGCCCACACCGCCCAATTACACCCACCTGACTAATTAACCTACTAACTCTCACTGTCTATGGGAGTCTCCTTACAGACAGTGGCGGGAATTGAACCCTGATCACTGGTACTAACCCTAATCTTGCCGCCTATAACAGCGTCCTGAAACAAAGGTAACTAATTCTGTACCTAAAAATGCTCCCCAAATGTTAGATTAATCTCACACTGTGAGAATAACACAGTACAGTGCAGGCCTTACGGTCCACAATGTTGGGCCGACCCTTTAACCTACTGTACGATTAATCTAATCCTTCTCTCCTACAAATTACAAAGCCCTTCATTTTGTCTGGTAAATCTTCTCTGCACCCTCTCTAAAGCAGTCACATCCTTCCTGTAATAAGGAATGCATTGAAAATCATAGACAGTAGATTAGGTCAGTTGTTCCTAAGGTTGTCATAGCCGGGGGTGGTGATGGAGATAAGTTCCCACTATCTATGAAGTGCTCCAAATGGTGTGCGTCTCAAACAGCATCTGACAACCAAGTCCAACTCTTGCCCTTCACAGGTGGATTAGTTACTAGGCCCGGCGGAACTGTTTCTACTGGCAGGAGAAGAGGCAAAGGTGGACCACTGGGGCCTCAAAACCAGCTGCTTCAGGCAGGTGGGGCTCGTCAGCCTTGGAGAAGGAAAATTCTGATTTTAAACCTCCGCTGCCTTGTGGCCATACCCACCCATGGGAAAGGCTTTGGGAGTAAACCCTGAGGAAGAAATCTGGAGCCGGGGTCCCTAAGGCAGTTTGATATTGTTTACAACTTCACTCTGGCAACCTCTGCGATGACACTGGTGCCATGCTGTATCGTCGCTTGCCCATCCCTCAGATACGTCAGTGACGTGGAGAGGGGGAAACCACTGCATGGGCAAGAGCCGGTTCTTCAAATCTTCCCGCCCTGGCTTGCATCCTGGAGAGGATACAGTCCACCAGAGGCGCAAACTCACGATCCCCTGGGATCGATGGCTGCCTTACCTAGGTCAGGTAGCAGAGAAACAAGCTACACTGGACAACAAATATTTTGCTTTTAGGTGTATCTTATGGATTTTGGGCTGTTGATCATGAAAATCATCATGAAATTTCCCTATCACACACCATTCAAAATCACCCAGCTTTGTTATTCATTCATAATTCAAGTCAGATTAACTGATGCCAAGATTAAGGAAGGCATTTTTGTTGGTCCACAAATCAAACAGGTCATCAATGACAGGCAATTCAAAGAACTTCTAGTGGGACAGGAGAAAATCGCATGGAAGGCTTTCAAGGATGTTGTTGAAATTTTCTTGGCAATTACAGAGCACCAAACCACGTGGATCTGGTTGACAACACGCTTCAAGCATACAAAACCATGAAGTGCAACATGTCACTAAAGTTTTCACTTTCTGCATTCCCATTAAGCTTCTTCCCTGGCACTGTCAGTGACGAGCATGGTGAAAGGATTCACCAGGACATTGCGGTCATGGAGAAACGGTATCAGGGGCAACTGGAACCCATCAATGTTGGCTGATTAGAGTTGGACTCTTAAGCGAGGCGCCTCAGACACCCGGTACAGACAAAAATCTCAAAACTGAGAGCCCGGCTCGATCCCAGACTCTCCGTGTGCTCCCTGTGACCGTGTGAGTTCCCTCGGGTCCCAGGGTTGGTTGCTGGACCACGTAACCCACCACCCACCCACTCCACCAACCCCGCCTACTCTTCCCCCTTTCTCAGGAAAGCAGTTGATGTAATCAAAGACCCCTCCCACCCTGGACATTCTCAGTTTTATCTATCCCATTGGGCAGAAGATACAGAAAGCAGGAAAGCACGTAAGCACGTAACACTAGGATCAAAGGCAGCATGTATCTTGTTATTAAAAGACTCCATTACACTTTACTCTGGATTCTGTTATTGTTTTACCTCAATGCGCTGTGTAATGATCTGATCTGTATGAACAGTATGCAAGACAAGCTTTTCACTGTATCTCAGTACATGTGACAATATTAAACCAACTCCGATAACGCAGCCGGTTACCAGGATTCAAGGTGACCACCCAGTGTGCCAACTCACAGTACTGCTTATCCCCTACAACGCACGCACGCCAAGGAGCTTGAACTGACCTCGTACTGATCGTAAGCGAACATACTGGCCCACCAAGATCGCATCTCGGGGTTGGTGAAGTCAGGGTACCCTGCGGAGCCTAGGACAAGCAGAGAAGTGATGAGTAGGCGGGCGGGGCTGGTCCGCGAGCGCTCGGAGCTTCAGACCGCCGGCAGACGAGACGCTGGAAGCGGGGGGGAAAGTCAGAACCTATTCCAAAACCCACGCAAGAGAGTTATGAGATTTAACAACTGAAGAGCTAGTTTATTTCTTGACAGCAGAACAAATTGAGTGGAACGATAAAACAGTTTGCAGAGCGTTCTACATGCCTCGCCCCTCTCCCTGCAGTTCATCGTGTCATGAGCACTACAGCAAAGAAACAGGGACTTCCACCCATCCAGCCCATGCAAACTGTTATTCCACCCCATCCCACTGACCCCTCCCATCCATGTACTTATCCAAACTCTCTTAAATGTCACAATCAATCCCACATGCACCACCTCAGCTGGCAGCTCGTTCCACGCTCACACTGTCCCGAGTGAAGAAGCTCCCCGTAAACATTTCACCTTTCACCCTTCACCCCTGACCTCTGGATCGAGTGTCACCCAGCGTCAGTAGAAGAGGCCTGCTTACATTTACCCTATTCACCCCTCAGAATTTTGTACCTCCCCTCATTCTCCCACACTCCAAAGAATAAAATCCAAACCTAACCCTAATCCTGAGATACATAATAGGGACGTCCCCTTAGAACAGAGATGTTGATGAATTTCTTTAGCCAGCGGGTGTTAAACCTGTGGAATTCATTGCCACAGACAGCTACGGAGGTCAAGTCACTGAATACATTTAAAGCAGAGAGTGACGGTTCTTGATTAGGCAGGGCATCAAAAATTACGGGGAGCAGGACACTGGGGTTGGGAGGGATAATAAATCAGCCACAACGGAATGGTGCAGCAGACTCAATGGGCTAAATTGCCTATTTCCACTCCTGTGTCTTATGGCCTGTTCCTGTGCTGTGCTATGTTCTAATATTACAGACATCTTCCTATCGTAGAAGGTGCTAAACAAATGCACGCTGAAGTTGCTATGAGAAATTTCCAGCGTAACAAGGGAGATAAGTGTGGAAAGTATACTAAACAGGAAGTCAGAGCCTCAATGAGAGGGAACTTGATGATGGTGAGGACAATATGAGTGAGGTTGATGTTCTGGAGCATGTTGATATTAAGGGAGAGGAGGTGTTGGAGTTGTTAAAATACATTAGGACGGATAAGTCCCCGGGGCCTGACGGAATATTCCCCAGGCTGCTCCACGAGGCGAGGGAGGAGATTGCTGAGCCTCTGGCTAGGATCTTTATGGTACCGGAGGATTGGAGGGAGACGAATGTTGTCCCCTTGTTCAAAAAAGGTAGTAGGGATAGTCCGGGTAATTATAGACCAGTGAGCCATACGTCTGTGGTGGGAAAGCTGTTGGAAAAGATTCTTAGAGACAGGATCTATGGGCATCTTAGAGATAGGATCTATGGGCATTTAGAGAACCATGGTCTGATCAGGGACAGTCAGCATGGCTTTGTGAAGGGCAGATCGTGTCTAACAACCTGATAGAGTTCTTTGAGGAGGTGACCAGGCATATAGATGAGGGTAGTGCAGTGGATGTGATCTATATGGATTTTAGTAAGGCACCTGACAAGGTTCCACAAGGTAGGCTTATTCAGAAAGTCAGAAGGCATGGGATCCAGGGAAATTTGGCCAGGTGGATTCAGAATTGGCTTGCCTGCAGAAGGCAGAGAGGCATAGTGGAGGGGGTACATTCGGATTGGAAGGTTGTGACTGGTGGTGTCCCACAGGGATCTGTTCTGGGACCTCTACTTTTCGTGATTTTTATTAACGACCTGCATGTGGGGGTAGAAGGGTAGGTTGGCAAGTTTGCATACGACACAAAGGTTGGTGGTGTTGTAGATTGTGTAGAGGATTGTCGAAGATTGCAGAAAGACATTGATAGGATGCAGAAGTGGGCTGAGAAGTGGCAGATGGAGTTCAACCCGGAGAAGTGTGAGGTGGTACACTTTGGAAGGACAAACTCCAAGGCAGAGTACAAAGTAAATGGCAGGATACTTGGTAGTGTGGAGGAGCAGAGGGACCTGGGGGTATGTGTCCACAGATCTCTGAAAGTTGCCTCACAGGTGGATAGGGTAGTTAAGAAAGCTTATGGGGTGTTAGCTTTCATAAGTCGAGGGATAGAGTTTAAGAGTCGCGATGTAATGATGCAGCTCTATAAAACTCTGGTTAGGCCACACTTGGAGTACTGTGTCCAGTTCTGGTTGCCTCACTATAGGAAGGATGTGGAAGCATTGGAAAGGGTACAGAGGAGATTTACCAGGATGCTGCCTGGTTTAGAGAGTATGCATTATGATCAGAGATTAAGGGAGCTAGGGCTTTACTCTTTGGAGAGAAGGAGGATGAGAGGAGACATGATAGAGGTGTACAAGGTATTAAGAGGAATAGATAGAGTGGATAGCCAGCGCCTCTTCCTGAGGGCACCACTGCTCAATACAAGAGGACATGGCTTTAAGGTAAGGGGTGGGAAGTTCAAGGGGGATATTAGAGGAAGGTTTTTCATTCAGGGAGTGGTTGGTGCATGGAATGCACTGCCTGAGTCAGTGGTGGAGGCAGATACACTAGTGAAATTTAAGAGACTACTAGACAGGTGTATGAAGGAATTTAAGGTGGGGGGTTATATGGGAGGCAGGGTTTGAGGGTCGGCACAACGTTGTGCTGTACTGTTCTATGTTCAATGCAAGAGATGGCAGGAAGGGATTACTGCATGTTCACCAAAGTCAGAGACTCTTGAGGTAGAGGCCCAAAGGTTGAAACCCTTGGATTGGCCTGTTCAGAGGACAGAAGCCCGATGTCGGCTAGTCCATGCCTGGGCCAGGGACCTGAGGTTGCCGACTGAGAGTCCGGGGCCCAGGGAGGCCTGTCCTGGGATTGCAGGCCTGTCTGCCTGTGGGTGGGAAAGGGGCTTGCTTTGCTGCTGTTGTCCTGGTTTGTTCTGCTGAACATTGAGGGGCTGCTACGTTGGCGCCGCAATGCACGGCGGCATTCGCGGGGTGCCCCCACCCCCGCACGGCCTGGGGTGTGTTGGCTGTTAACGCGAACCATGCGTTTCACTGCACGTGCATTGTGAAGGGTTAATCTTTGTGCTCGTCGAGTGTCCCTCACCACCACCGGGGCCTGGAATGTAACAGAAATGGCTGCAGAAGCATTGATTGCTACTTTGGGAATTCACCGTGAGCAGTCACGAGAACGTGGAAAGTTAGCTGAACACAGGGGCGGGACTCGTGAGGAGCAGTGACAAGTTGTGACTGGTTCAGACTCGGTGGTTTGAGATGGTGTTGTGTATAGATCCATGCACTGCAGTAATTCATATCGGTGGAAAGACTCTAAAACAGAGCATGGGTGGGCGGGGGGAGTGCCTGGGGTAGTTTTCCAGGGCTTTACCCTCAGGCCAGTTATGAACAGCACCCCGGATTTGGCAGAAAGGGAGGGGTGCGAGAGTGAAAGGGGCCCGTGCATGCCTAGTTAAGTATTTTAATGGTTGGTCTGTTCCATCTTAATAATCACGGTTTTGTAGTTGGTGTCTCATTGGGTCGCATCTGAGAACATGCTGTTTTAATGAAATGGTCTGTTCCAAAGTACGCTTGATAAATAAATTGGCACCCTTTACCTGGCCAACACCAGCCTTCGTAGTCGTTTCCATCCTTTGTCTTTATGTACAGGTTTTTGGACTGTATGGCGTTGTGAATCTTGTAACCGCTATCGATCTTAATGTGGGGGTCGACAATGCTGACCATCTAGGAGGGGAGGCAAACACAAAGCTAGCAATCTCAGTGCTACGAGCAGGTCAAACCCTGCCACGTCCGCGCGGAGCACGGAACGACGATGAAGCAGTAGGACGAGACGTTTTTACCCAGTTACGTTCGCTCTGGGCAGGAGTGACAAACCGTGCCCACCGGGACAAAAACACACACACGTGAAAGCACGCGTAAAAAGCAAGAGCCAGGAGGCCCAATCGATTCACCCCGCGTGTGCACTCTTCACTCTCTCACAATCGACCCAAAACTGCTTCCACTTTGCCCCAGTACCTTGCGGTTCTTCGAGGCCAGCTTCTGCAGCATCTCCTTGGGGTTGGGGAACTTGTTGGGGTCCCAAGTGAAGTACCGCTTCCCGTCCGTGTGCTCAATGTCCAGCCAGATGACGTCGTAGGGGATGTCGTGCTCGTCGAAGCTGGCGTCCACAGTCCGCACGTCATCTTCGTCGTTGTAGTTCCAGCGGCACTGGTGGTAGGCGATGGCAAAGAGCGGGGGGAGGGCCTGCGTACCTGTGGGGAGGGCGAGAGAGAACAGTGATCAGGTGCGGTGCCTCCTTTAGGTGGAGATGATCTCGGGGATGTATACAGCACAAGAGTGGACACCCTCTTGGCAACTGCTAATTGGTTTATGACAATTAGTGAAACGCTTTTGTTCGCTTGTCATCCAGACAAATCATTCCATTATCTACTTTTATTTAGAATCAGGCCCCTCCAGCCGCACCGTCCAACAATGTACCTATTTAACCCTAACCTAATCACAGGACAATTTACAATGGAATGGGAATGAGAAGTAGAATTAAAATTATGTGAACCAAATGGGGAAAACAGTAACAGAAAGTAGAATATAGCGTTACTGTTACAGAGAAAGTGCAAGGGCCACAACAAGGTTGATTGGGAGATCAGGGCCACAAAGAGGTTAAATAGGAGATCAGGCCTCCAATGAGGTGGATTGGGAGATCAGGGCCACAATGAGGTATATTGGACCCAGGGAATTCACCTTCATTTATAAATAGTCCATTCATCACCAAGTTTTAAGTCTCATTCTTGACTCCCGGATCAATATCACCACATCCAACAAATGAAAATTTTGCATCAATAACCCCTGGATCAGTTTCACCCCATTCAACGATTCAAAGTTCAAAGTAAATTTATTATCAAACCTCGTACCTGTCACCATATACCCCCTGAGATTCGTTTTCTTGCAGACATTCACAGTAGTAGAAACAAAAGGCATAAACTATAGACTATTTTCTAAACAGGGAGAAAATTCAAAAATCCGAGGTGCAAAGAGACTTGGAAGACCTTGTGCAGGATTGCCTAAAGGTTAACTGCAAGTTGAGTCGGTGGTGAGGAAGGCAAATGCAATGTTAGCATTCATTTTAAGAGGACTAGAATTTAACAGCAAGGATGCAATGCTGAGGCTTTGTAAAGCACTGGTGAGGCCTCACTTGCAGTTTTGGGCCTCTTATCTCAGAAAGGATTTGCTGAAACTGGAGAGGATTCAAAGGGGGTTCACAAAAATGATTCCAGGATAATGAAAACACGAGCAATTCTGCAGATGCTGGAAATTCAAGCAACACACATCAAAGTTGCTGGTGAACGCAGCAGGCCAGGCAGCATCTCTAGGAAGAGGTACAGTCGACGATAATGAAGAGCATTTGATAGTTCTGGGCCTGTACTCACTGGAATTTAGAAGATTGAGGGAGGGATCTCATTGAAACCTATCGAATGTTGAAAGGCCTAGATAGCGTGGATGTGAAGAGGATGCTTCCGTTGGTGCAGGAGTCTAAGACCAGGGGGTACAGCCTCATGAAAGGGGGGGACAGAGATGAGGAGGGTTTTTTTTTAGCCAGAGGGTGGTGAATCTGTGGAATTTGTTGCCATAAGCAGCTGTGAAGGCCAGGTCACTGGGTGTATTTAAAACGGAGACTGATAGGTTCTTGATTAGTCAGGGCATGGAAGGTTATGGGGGACAAGGCAGGAGGTTGGGGTTGAGAAGGAAATGGATCAGCCATGAAATTGCAGAGTGGAACACGAGTTGTAGGGTCCTTGAAAGTGAGTCCATAGGTTGTAGAATCAGGTGAGTGAAGTTATCCAAGGTGGTTCAGGAGCCTGACGGTTGAAGGGTAATGACCGTTCCTGTGGGATCCAAGGCCTCTGTACCTCCTGCCAGACTACACAGGCAAGGATCGGTTATTTTCGCAGGGGTAGAGGGTGATTCGTACAGCTTGAGATTTTAAACAGGAAACCTGTACAGCAGATGGAGAGACTGCTCTAAATAAGTGGAGAGTCCAGGACTACAAGTTAAACATGGGAACTCAGACTGAAGTGGAGTTAGAAATCACTCCCATCTGTGAAATTTGGGACTCTACTGCATGTACTGGTGCATGAACAGTTAATTTAAACTGATTGAAGGGTCTCAGCTTGACACATCGACTCTTCATTCCTTTCCATGGATGCTGCCTGATCTGCTGTGCTCCTCCAGCACTTCGTGTGTGTGTTAGTACAATTAATTTAAGATCTGAGATTAATAAATAGTTAACCAAGAGTTGGGTCTAGATGTTTTGCATAATACCAAATGCGGGACGGACCTCAAGAGACTGAACACCTTCTTCATGGCGTGCGATCCCCACATCCCCAGATTGTTACAATAATGGCTCTTGCACCATTTTCTGCCGACGTACCTGTGAGAGAGGCATACTGCTTGAAGGTGTCGAACGGAGATGGTCCGAGCAGCAGGAAAACGTCGATGATTCCACTCTCTGACATCCAGCGGACATCTGTCTGAGGAATTTCATTTGCCCCCTGCACGTAGTCGAGCATTTTCCCAAAGAGGGTCTGCAAGAACGGTGGCTTCGGTTAAAAATGGCAGCTACAAACAAGTAGCATACACTCATTGGCCAGTTTATTTGGTTGCTCCTGTATCTAATAAAGTGGACACTGAGTGTATATTCGTGATCTTCTGCTGCTGTAGCCCATCCACTTCAAGGTTCGATGCTGAGCCAGTCTGGCCATTCTCGTCTGACCTCTCTCATTTTCACCCACAGAACGACTGCTCACCAGATGACTTTTTCGCTTTTTGCACCATTCTTTGTAAACTCTAGAGACCATTGTGTGCGAAAATCTCAGGAAACCAGCTGTTTCTGAGATACTCAAACCACCCTGTCTGGCACCAACTTTCACTTCATGGTCAAAGTCACTTAGATCACATTTCTTCCCCATTCTAATGTGTGATCTGAACGAATGAGCCTCTTAACCATGTCCGTATGCTTTTACGCATTGAGATGCTGCCACGATTAGCTGATTAGATATTTGCATCAGTGAGCAGGTGCACAAGTCTACCTAATAAAGCAGCTACCGAGTGCAAGTTCTAAACTAAAGGAGCAATTGAATTGAATTTACTTCTTACATCCTTCATATACATGAGGAGTAAAAATCTTTATGTTATGTCTCCGTCCAAATGTGCAATTTATAGTAATTTGTAATAAGTAGCATGTACCACAGGACAGTCAATATAGCACAGAATTACAATTGCATCAGCGTGAATTGGGGGTGAGGGAGGGGGAAGAAAGAAAAATCTTTTAGTACGCACCCTCCCCACCCCACCCACTGCGACCCTTAGGCTCCAGCAGGAGTAGACGTCACATTGTCCTCCGGACTTTCCACTAGTAACAGCTGGAACATCTGAGGAAAACCCAGGTGGCCATGGGGAGATCGTACAAACTCCTTACAGATAGCAGCAGGAATTGAACCCCAAATGCTGGGGCTGCAATAGCGTTACACGATGGAGTGTGGGTGGGGATGGGTGGTGACCCGTACGCACGAAGGGTCACAGACGGTTAAAGAAGTTCAAGGGCGGAACCGTGTGAGCAAACGGGAATGGGAGGGGGTTGTAGGAGGACTGTGAGAGAGGGGTGTGCGGGTGATTGGCAGATGGAGTGCGCGGGGGAGGGGATCGAAATTGGACGATAGGGTGCTGTGTTTGGAAAAGGTTGTGTAGGAAGACCTGGTTGAGAAGGAGAAAGGGGCAGAAGGGGAGCAGGTTTACCCGAAATTCAATGAGGCTGGGCTGTGGAGTACATATGAGGTGCAGTTCCTCTGGTTTGTACTGGCCTCACCCTCCTGGCAGTGGAGGAGGCCGAGGTCAATAACGTCAGTGTTGGAGCAGGGAAAGGTTACAAAAGGTTACACATGCGAGGAGCAAGAACGATGAACGGAGTAGTACGACTAAATGTTTTTACTGAGTCAGGTAAGTTACAGTACACGCTGGGAAATGCTGCGGGAGCGACAAACCTGGCCTGTAGAGACAAATACGGTGTGCGCCTGAAAGATAGCACCTCACGTGCGTAGCAGGTTCAATTGATTGATCGGCTGCACGTGCACACGCCACTTTCTCGCAATCAATTTGAAATGGTAGAACAGGGATCTCCAGGTGTCCACTGTGGACCGAGCCCGAGTACAGCTGCAAGGCAAATTGGTCCACAGGGACAAGAGCAGAATTAGGCCACTCAGCCCATCGAGACTGCTCCACCATTGCATCATGGCTGATTATTGACCCTCTCGACCCCATTCTCCTGCCTTCTCCCTGTAACCTTTGATGCGGACTAATCAAGAACCTATCAACCTCCGCTTTAAATATACTCAATGAATTGGCCTCCACATCCGTCTGTGGCAATGAATTCCACACATTCACCACCCTCTGGCAAAAGAAATTCCTCCTCATCTCTGTTCTAAATGGACATCAGTCTATTCTGAGGCTGTGCTCTCTGGTCCTAGGCTCCCCCAGTATAAGAAACAACCTCTCCACATCTTTTCAATGAGATCTCCCTCATTCTTCTAAACTCCACTGAGTACAGGTCCAGAGCCATCAAAAGCTCCTCATATGTTATCCCTTTTATTCCCAGAACCATTCGTGCGAACCTCCTCTGCACCCTCTTCAATGCCAGCACATCTGTTCTTATATGAGGTGCCTAAAACTGCTCATGGTCACTGAGACTTCAGCAGAACACCAGTTCTGTGCAAACCCTGTAGGATTTTCTTCTAGCAGTGAGTTCCAGTTTAGCTTTCTTCCGCCCTCCCTTAGCTCCCCGGTGGCACCCAGCTTGAATTGTAAGTCACCGTTCAACAGCACGGCATCACCCACCTTCCCAGCGGTGTTGGAGCTGATGTCAACCCAAGTCTCCGCGGCATTCAGCCAGAAAATTCCCAGCGTCCGCCGAACATTGTGGGCCAACATTAAAGGAACCGCCCCGTACAGCGCCATGGGGTTGAATATCTCGTACTGGAACACATCGAGGTTGTACAAGCGGTACGGATCTCCACCACTGAGGAAGTAAGAGGTGATAACAGATTACAAATCTTCAGACAGACAGGGTCTGAAATCCACCCCCTTACCCATTAAACAGGGCTTCACAAAGCATTCTCATCTACAGCCCTGAACAGACATACTTCTGCAGGGCTGAAGTTAGGCAGAGGAAGACAGAACTGAAGTCCTAGAGCTCCTTACAACACAGGTGCACCACAAGACTGTGGGCTTAGCCCCTGCTCTGCACGCTTTATACTTATGACTGTGAGGTTAAGCACAGCTCCGAAGCCATACTTAAGATGGCTGGTGACACCACTGATGTAGGCCAAATCGAGGGTGGCGACAAACCGGCATTTAGGAGGGAGATTCAAAACTCTGGCTGAGTAACCACAGGGAGGTGATCGGCAGGTAATGAGATAAGGTGAGAGGGGGCGACAGGAATGGGGAATGATGAAGGGCTGGGAGGGGGAGGGTCTGCAATTACCGGAAGTAAATAATACTGAGAACGTGAGTTGTAAAGAATCCTTGGAAGTGAACCTGTAGGTTGTGGAATCAGTTCAGGGTTGTGGTGTGCATCGAGGACATCTTCAAAAAGAGATGCCTCTAGAAGGTGGCATTCTTCATCAACCAGGACATGCCCTCTTCTCATCAAGAAAGAGACACAGGAGCCTGAAGACACACACTCAATGTTTCAGGGACATTTACTCCCACCTCACCCACCACCAGATTTCTGAACGGATAATAAGTCACGTTTTTCTGCTCTCTTTTTGCACTACACATCTAATATATACTGTGTGTGTGTGTTAGAGGTAGAGCGCGTGGGAGCAAGAGAGAGCGTGAGAGAGTGACAGACAGCGAGTGAGAGAGTGTGAGAGAGAGAGAGAGAGACAGTGTGAGATCCTGAGAGAGACAGACTGACTGACTGCGTGTTCTCTCTCTCTCTCTCTCTCACACACACACGCACGCAGACCCTCACTGGGGGAATGGGTCTCTCTCTCACACACTAGCCCTGGGCAGGGGGAGGGCATGGGTCCCAAGCACACGCACACTCATTGACGCTCACAAGGTTGATGCAAGCACCTCAACCCCCACCACCTCCCCACACTTCATAACAATGACCGCAGGCCACTGTTTTTAATTCCTGCTGAGCACACTGATGGTTTACCGGGAAGGGAGACTAGCGCTTACTCTGTGGTTTTGAGCTTCAGGTTGTCGGCGTGCTCGGGAATCCCGTACACATGCTCGAAGCCAGGCAGGGAGAAATCCAGTCCGACCGACGTTGGCCCTGGGAGAAACACCAACACGACACAAGATTCAATATTCTATCTTATTCATCACGAGCACCAAAACATACAGCGTTTGCGTTAACCACCACAGTCCAAGGATGCGCTGGGGATGGTCTGCAAGTATCTCTGCACATTCTGGCGTCAACATAGCATGCCCACACTGCTCGGCAGCACATTCCACACACTCAACACCCTCTGTTTAAAAACCCTACCTCTGACATCCCCCTCCTATACAATCCTGGGGGAAGTGCACTGAGAGCGGTAAGCGTAAAGGAGTTGGGGGCTTACTGTTCTGGATAACAACGGATGGTGCAATCCGGGTCATATCACGATAGAGGAACGTGTTTGTAGACCGGATATTGAACTTTCTGCTGTTGGACTCTGGCCATATTCCACTGAGATACAACACTGGGCATCACGGGTGGTTGTTCCTGCCTGTGGCCATTGAACTTTGCAGCTCCTCCCGTGGAGGGTCAGACACCCTGAGCCAATAGACCGGTCCTGGACTTATTTCCATCTGGCAGAGTTTGCATATTGTTGTTTGATTGTTTGTGGTTTTTGTATTACTATATTTACGCTCTATTCTTGGTTGGTGCAGCTGTAACAAAACTCAATTTCCCTCGGGATCAATAAAGTATATCTATCTATCTATCCTCTGATCACCTTAAAATTATGTCCCCTCTTATCAGCCATTTCAGCCCCGGGGAAAAGTCTCTGGCTGTCCACTCTCATCATCTATCAAGTCACCTCTCATTTTCCCTCATTCCAAAGGGAAAAGCTGCAGCTTGCTCACCCTCTCCTCATGAGACTTTCAACGCAGCCCCACACTGGAAACACCCGGCTGGCCAGGTCCAGACCCCAAGCTCCAACTCAATGCCAGGAGCATCACCCTTTTATCAACGCAAAGGGTTATATTTACACACAAGTTTTCCTAAATCAAAATACTGAATGCAGTTCTTTGCATATATTTTTATTATAAAAGTCATTCTCTCCATTTCTTCTGTCCAAACTCTCACATCCTATCACAGGAACCCAATACTTTCCCCTGACCTTTCAGTGATTCCTGTCCTGACCTGTCCTAATACAACCCCTAGTCATAGAATCATCCGAGATTATAGCACACGAACAGGCTCTTCAGCCCATCTAGCCCATGCCAAACTATTATTCTGCCTAGTCCCATCGACGGGCATCGCGATCACAGCCCTCTAGCATCCACCACTTCCTCTGGCAGCTCATTCCACACTCTCACTACCCTCTGAGTGGAAAGAGTTCACCCTCATGTTCCCATTAAATATTTCACCTTTCGCCCTTGACGTTTGATCTCTGGTTGTAATCTCACCCAACCTCAGTGGGAAAAGCCTGCTTGCATTTACCCTATCTATACCCCTCATCATTTTGTACACGTCTATCAAATCTCCCCTCAATGTCCTATGTTCCAGGGAGTAAAGTCCTCACCTATTCAATCTTTCCCTATAACTCAAGTCCTGGCAACATCCTTATCAATTTTCTCTGTACTCTTTCCAGACCTGCACAATACTCCTGAATTAAACCTCACCAATGTCATTACCCACCTCCCGTACTCAAACCTTGGGTTTATGAAGGCCAATGTGCCAACAGCACTCTTTACATCCTTACCTACCCATGACCTTCAAGGAATTATGGATCTGTATTCCCAGATCCATTTGTTCTATCACACTCCTCTGTGACCTACCACTCACTGTGTAAGTCCTACCCTGGTTGGTCCTACCAAAGTGCAACACCTCACACTTGTCTGCATTAAATTCCATCTGCCATTTTTCCAGTGGTGCAGTGCTAGCCGGAGCGCGTCCATCACCTCTTTAAGAAAAAAAGCTGAAATAAACAAGCTAATTAATTAGGTGTCGCCCAGGGTGATTTGAGTATCTCAGAAACTGCTGACCTCCTGGGATTTTTACACACAACAGACTCTGGAGCTTACAAAGAATGGGGCCAAAAACAAAAAAAATCCAGCGAGTGGCTGTTCTATGAGCGAAAACATCTCGTTAAATCCACTCGCTGGATGGTTTTTGGTTTTGGCCCCATTCTTTGTAAGCTCCAGAGTCTGTTGTGTGTAAAAATCCCAGGAGGTCAGCAGTTTCTGAGATACTCAAATCACCCTGGGCGACACCTAATTAACTAGCTTGTTTATTTCAGCTTTTTTTCTTAAAGAGGTGATGGACGCGCTCCGGCTAGCACTGCACCACTGGAAAAATGGCAGATGGAATTTAATGCAGACAAGTGTGAGGTGTTGCACTTTGGTAGGACCAACCAGGGTAGGACTTACACGGTGAGTGGTAGGTCACAGAGGAGTGTGGTAGAATGAATGGATCTGGGAATACAGATCCATAATTCCTTGGAGGTCATTTTTCCAGCTGGTCCAGATTCCACTGCAAGCTTTGATAGTCTTCCTCACTGTCCACTACATCCCCAATCTTGGTGTCATCCATAAATTTGCTGGCCAGGCATTGCATCTCCAGAGAGAAGGCAGCTTATTCTGGCATATTGACCATGGGGCCACACTTCCTGCATGAGCCAAGGAGAAGACTGACACAAGTGATCTTAAGCAATACACACAAAACGCTGGAGAAACTCAGCAGGTCGGACAGCATCTATGGAAGGAAACAGACAGTTGGCATTTCAAGCCGACATCCTTCACCAGGAGATGATCATTGGATAAGTACAACACTCCAGGGAAGCATTGGTAAAACCCAATTCTATCTTCAGAGCCGCACGCCCTGCTCATGGACTGTTTGCCCCACTCCCAGTGTTATCAGAAAGGAGGCTGTATAGCATTCACGCCAGGACGACCAGACTCAAAATCAGTTACTTTCCCCAAGCAGTAAGGCACTAACACCTCCAGCCTCTAACCCAGCCCTCCACATCCCCACCATTTCCATTTCCTCAAGAGTCACTCTGTGCCTAGCGTCACTTTATGGACATACAATCAATCTATTTATATAAGCTATCTTAAGTATTCATATTTATTGTGTTTTTTAAGTATTTTTTCAGATTAAGATATCGTGTGGAATAGGCCCTTCTGGCCGCGCCACCCAGCAATCCCTCCATTTAATCCGAGCCTAATCACGGCACAATTTACAATGACCAATTGACCTTTCAACCAGTACATCTCTGGACTGTGGGGGGAAAAGCTGGCGCACCCGGAGGAAACCCACGTAGTCACGGAGAGAACATACAAACAGTGTTCAAGCGGTGATCCCGGGCCACAGGCACCGCAAAGCGTTGTGCTAACCGCTACGGCACCATGTCGTTCTTCATCTTATTGTGCTTTTTCTGGGCTGCATCAGGTCCGGAGTAACAATTACTTTGTTCTCCTTTACACTTGTGAACGGGAAAATGACATATAAACAATCTCGAACCTCATAACCATAATCTTTATCAATGATCAGGATGATAATGTGCTAACACAAACAGGGGAAAATCTGCAGATGCTGGAAAACCACAGCAGCAAACACACAAAAAGCTACAGGAACTCGGTTGGCCAGGCAGCATCTACGGAAAATGAGTAAAAAGTCGACGTTTCGGGCCGAGACCCTTCATCAGGACTGAGTTCCTCCAGCATTGTGTGTGCGTGTTGATATTGTGGTAAACTGGATCAGATTCGCATTTATTTATCACAAGTGCCAAAACATACTGTTTGTGTTAACAACCGACACAACCTAAGGGCGTGCACAAAAAAAACACAATGAGATGAAGAAACATCATCATCATGTGCTGTGTTGTATGACCTCATCATTACATGCTATGTTGTATGACATCATCATTATGTGCCATGTTGTATGACATGGGCAATCATGGTCTTTCCATGACCATGACTGCTCCTGGCAATTTATTTTTTTCTACACAAGTGGTTTGCCATCGCCATCTTCTGGACAGTGTCTTTACAAGACAGGTGACCTCCTCCCCTCCCCCAACCATTATCAATTCTCTTCAGAGATAGTCTGCCTGGCATCCATCAGTGGTCGCATAAGCGGAACTTGTGAAATGACCCTGATCCGGGGGGGGGGGGGGGCAGCTAATCAGGTGCTACACCTTGCCCAAGGGTGAGCTGCAGGCCAGCAGAGGGAAGGAGTGCCCTACACCTCCTTTGGTAGAGATGTCTCTCCACCCTGACACTCAGAAGATAAAGAATACAACAATTTAAAAAATGCACAATAAATATAAATACATCTATTAGCATATTTGGACAGTGTAGTGGTTAGCACGATGCTATTATAGCTGGGGATGTTGGAGTTTGCAGTTCATTTCCAGCGCCGTCGGTAAGGAGGTTGTACGCTCTCCCCATGAACTGCACAGGTTTCCTCCGGGTGCTCTGGTTTCCTCCCACAGTCCAAAGAAGTATCGATGGTCGGTTAATTGGTCAGTGTAAATTGTCCTGTGGTTAGGCTCAGGTTAAATTGGTAGGTTAACTGGTGGGCAGCATGGCTCATTGTGCCGGGAGGACCTGTTCTGCACTGTATCGCTAAATAAAAATAAATAGACAGACAGATAGGTAAAGGGTTGACTGTCGGTCCATAAAGTGACTCAAGGCACAGCAGTGTCTGTACATAAGGTGACTGACAGGAAATGATAAAGCAGTGGTAGTTGGGGGTGTGGAGGGCTGGGTCGGTGGGTGGAGGTGTTGATCAGCCTCACTGCTTGGGGAAAGGAACTGTTTTTGAGTCTGGTGGTCCTAGAGTGGATGCTGCGTAGCCTCCTCCCTGATGGGAGTGGGACAAACAGTCTGTAAGGATGGGTGGGATCCTTCATGATATTACTGGCCCTTTTCCAGCAGCTTTCTGTCTGTATGCCGGGTAGGCTGCTTGGTCTACCCGTTTTGGGATCCTTCCTGTCTGATGACATAATGTAGATCATTAATATAGGAAAGGGGAGACGGCCGCTGTAAAGGAAAAGGGGAGTGGTGTTGAAGGTGTCCAGGGTGATCAGTGGTGTATTGTGACAGGCAGGTAGTAGATTGGAGCGAGGGTGGAGTTAAGAGCCCAGTACTGGTAACCTTTGGTGTTCCTGATGATCTCCCTCCAACCTTTGCACCTCTCCCCACTGCCTCTCGACATACGCTTTCTCCTCCCTGTCTGCTTCCACTTCTCGTTCACAATCCGCCACATCACCTTGCAGTCCCTTGTGCCTCCAGTTCCAGAAACAAACAGTTGTTGTACACATCACATCTTTCATATTCGGATTCACGTAAATTCTCCCTCTATGAAGTATTACCGTTGGGTTTGGAGTCTGTATGAGTCTTGAATGTCTCCTCCCACATCCCGGCCTCATCCTCAGTCTCCTCGCTCTCCTTTTGAGCCTCTGTGTCTTCAGGCTGCTGGAAAGCAATGAGATTTAGTTCAAGTTTACCGTCATTCAACCACAAGGTAACCAATTGCTCAGTATCTGTACCTAACCAGCTGCCTTCTGCATAAAAATGGTAGTTCACTGCTCAGACTTCAGAACAGTTTGGTGATGGGGGCCACACTGTTCTCCTGGTGCACAACTAAATGCAGTGTGGTCGAGAAACGAGTGAGTTTTCAGGGTCCAGTTAATTGGCGACGCCACTGGGGACAAAATACAGTCACCCAATAACCCATTGATTCACTCTTCTTGAGGTGCGGAAGGAAATTGGAGCACGGGGGTGGGGGCAGCACGTAGGAGAAACCCACAAAGTCAAAGGGAGAGGGAGAGCATTGAAACACACACACAGCGGCAGGATTGAATCTCTGGAACTTAGAGACAACGGCACTAACTGCTGTAGCAATGCACAATGCATAAATGGGGGGGGGGGGCACAGATTTAAGGGGAGGAAGGATTTCAAAGGATTCCGAGAGGTAACATTATCATGCTGAAGGGGGTGAGTACATGGGATGAACTGTCAAAGCAAGTGCTCTAGGCCAGTACAAAAGTTTAGGTTAGATTAACTTTGTTACATCAACACATACAGTGAAATACATTGTCTGCTTCAACGAGCAACACAGTCTGAGGAATCTGCTAGGTGTAGCCTGCTAGTGTTGCCCCTATAGCACGCCCACAATTCACCGATCCTAACGGCTTTGGAATATGGGAGGAAACCAGAGCGCATGGAGGAAACCCACGTGGACATGCGGAGAATACACAGAAGGCGGTGGGATTTGATCCCCAATCAGTGATTGCTGGCGATGTGAAGAATTTTGCTAACTGCTGTGCCACTGTGCAGGCCTTCAGAAGCACTTGCATAGGTACATGGAGGGGTGGGGCCTGGAGAGACATCGGCAGAATGCAGGGAATTGGGACTGAGTCAAAGGGCCGATATCGCAAAGACAAAGGAGCTGGCTGTGGATTACAGGAGGAATGGAGATGGACTAACCCCTATTGACATCAATGAATCTGGAGCTGAGAGGGAGAACAGTTTCAAACTCCTCGGCATCCACATCACTGAGGACCTCACGTGGTCTGTACACACCAGCTTTGTGGTGAAAAAGGCACAAAAGTGCCTCTTGCACCTCAGGCGGTTGAGGAAGTTTGGCATGGACCCCCAAATCCTAAGGACTTTCTACAGGGGAAAAATTGAGAGCATCCTGACTGGCTGCATCACTGCCTGGTATGGGAACTGTACTTCTCTTAATCGCAGGACTCTGCAGAGGGTGGTGCAGACAGCCCAGCGCATCTGTAGATGTGAACTTCCCACTATTCAGGACATTTACAAAGACAGGTGTGTAAAAAGGGCCTGTATGATCATTGGAGACCCAAGCCGTCCCAACCACAAACTATTACAGCTGCTACCATCCGGGAAGTGGTACCAAAGCATAAAAGCCAGGACCAACAGGCTCCGGGACAGCATCTTCCACCAGGCCATCAGACTGATTAATTCACGCTGACTTGAGTGTACTCTATACTACATTGACTGTTCTATTTATTATAAATTATTAAAAATTACTATGATTGCACACTGGACATTTAGATGGAGATGTAACGTAAAGATTTTTACTCCTCATGTATGTGAAGGATGCAAGAAATAAAGTCAATTCAATTTCGGGGCTGAGTTACTGAAAGGCTCTTAACCTACTGACTAGTTTCTCCCCTGCCCAGTCAAACAGGACTGGGTGGCACGGTAGCATTAGTGATCAACACAACACTTTAGAGCGCCGGCGAACGGGGTTAAATTCCCGCCACTGTCTGTAAAGAGCCTGTACGTTCTCCCTGTGACTGTGTGGGTTTCCTCCCTCCCACATTCCAAAGATGTGCTGGAAGCTCAGAGACACTTGCAGGCTTCCCCCAGCACATCCCTGGACTGCTTTGGGCCATTAATGCAAAAATAGCGCATTTCACTATGCTGCGATGTACTACGTATGACAAATAAAATCTAATCTTTAGGATCTTCTAGTCTTTTAACATCTGGGGTACATGCGGCAGAAAGCAGAGCCTGTATCCATGTTGACGTGACAAATAGAGTTAATCTGTAAAAGAAATCTTCAACAATAATATTGAAAGAGTACAGAGAAAATTTACAAGGATGTTGCTGGGTCTTGATGTACAGTACGTGACAAAAAAAGTTTTCCTTATATTAGTGTATGGTCATGCACTTTGGTAGAAGAAATAAAAGGGTAGACTATTTTCTAAATAGAGAGAAAATACAAGAATCTGAGTTGTGAGGGGACTTGCGAGTCCTCATGCAGGATTCCCTGAAGGTTAATTTGCAGGTTGAGTCAGTAGTGAGGAAGGCAGATGCAATGTTAGCATTCATTTCAAGAGGACTAAAATATAAAAGCAAGGATGTAATGTTGAGGCTTTATAAAGCACCTCAGTTGGAGTATTGTGGGCAGTTTTGGGCCCCTTATCCAAGAAAGAATCTGCTGACATTGGAGACTGTTCGAAGGAGGGTCACGAAAATGACTCTAGGATTGAACGGCTTGTCATATGAAGAGGGTTTGATGGCTCTGAGGACTGTATTCACTGGAATTCAGAAGTACGAGGGGTGACCTCACTGAAACCTAACGAATGGTGAAAGGCCTCGATAGAGTGGACGTGGAGAGGATGTTTCCTATGGTGGGAGAGTCTAAGACCAGAGGACACAGCCTCAGAATAGAGTGGCGTCCTTTTAGAATGGAGATGAGGAAGAATTTCTTTTGCCAGAGTGATGAATCTGTGGAATTCACTGCCACAGGCAGTGGCCAAGTCTTATGAATATTTAAGGCAGGGGTTGATAGGTATGAAGGGATACGGAGAGGAGGAAGGAGATTGATGTTGAGAAGAAAATGGATCAGTCATGAAGAAGTGGTGGAGAAGACTTGATGGGCCAAATGGTTGAATTCTGCTCCTGTATTTTATGGGCTGAGGGTTAGGAAGCCTGAAACACGGCTACCACGTCTAGCTGGTAGATCACAGCCCCACTACTCAGACTGACCTGCTCTACGGGATCTGCTTTGCCATCGTCAGGCTCCGGCTCCTTTTCCGCGTCCTCGCCCTCCACACTTGCGTCTTTCTTCTCACTGAAAGATAGAGAAGTGAAATGGTACCGTCCTGGAGTCACAGCCTGGCTTTTTGCTTTTGCTCAGTTGTGGCAGCGGCTGTGATGGCCGACGCCCCCCAACCTCCTGCTCCGTCCTGCCGCCCCACCCAGTGTGTGTCACTAACAATTCACCTGGCTGCCTGCACAGGGGTAGGTGCCAGCTCCTCTTACGTCCAACACTAGGCAGGAGCTGGGAGCCGGGAGCTGGACTAGGACAGTGGTACAACCGTTTCATTTGTGGTACATGGTTTGCCGAAACCCCAAATTCTCAATGAGGGCAGGCGGCGTGCCAGCAGCCATCTTTCGTCAGGAGTTTGAGGAGGTTTGGTACGTCACCAAAGACTCGAGCAAATTTCTACCGGTGTACAGTGACTGGATGCATCACCATCCGGTATGCCTGGGGCCACTGCACAGGATGGGAAAAGGCTGCGCAGCCAGCTCCAGCATGGCCACCAGCTTCCACGGCATTTGAAGACATCTTCAAAAGGCAATACCTCAAAAAGGAAGTATCCATCGCTACGGACCCCCATCACCCAGAGTGTGCTCCCTTCTCATTGCTACCGCCAGGGAGGAAATGCAGGAGCCTGAAGATGCACACTCAACGATTCAGGAACGGCTTCTTCCCTCTGCCCTCGGTGTCTGAACGGTATTTGCTCATGGCATTGGGCGGGGGACTGGGGAGAGGGGAAGGGGGGAGAGGGAGACTGGGGGTGAGGGGTGAGGGGGAGGGGGTGAAGGGAGGGGAGGAGGGAGGGGGTGAAGGGAGGGGAGAAGGGAGGGAGGTTGGGAGGTGGGAGGTGGAGGGAAGGTGTAGTTCCATTGATAAAATCAATTGGCTCAGTAACAGGAAATAGCTGTGGTGAAAAGTTGTTTTGGGAACTTTATACAATGAAATCTCACAGGAAATATTTATCATTAGGTTGCACAAAACGAGGTTGTACAGTGACACAGCAACAGTCTCCATGGTGATGTAGACAAGCTGGTGGGACAGCTCCCTCCAGTAGACAGGTTTGTGAGTCCATCCTCACTGGAGAATCAGAGGGGGAGACAGTCATTCCTCAGTGTTATTATTTCAGGTCTGTCTTGGGTCCAGTACGTAAGCGCCATTACAAGGAAAGGCATGACAATGCCTCTACTCCCTTAGACATTTGCGTGGATTTGGCATGTCATCTAAAACTTTTGACAAACTTCTATAGATGCACGATGGGAGAGTATCCTAACTGGTTGCATCATGACCTGCTTTGCAAACACCAATGCCCTTGAACAGAAAAGCTTGCAGCTCAGTCACTCATAGGTAAAGCCCTCTCCACCGCTGAGTACACCTACACAGGAAAGCAGCATCCATCATCACGGACCCCCAGCTCCCAGCTTTCTTCTCACTCCTGCCATCAGGAAGGAGGGACAGGTCCCTCAGGACTCATACCCCTCAACTATCAGGCTCTTGAACCAGAGGGGATAACTACACTCACTGAATATCACAATCCTATGGACTCCCTTTAAAGGATTCTACAATTTAGGTTCTCAATATTGATCATTATTATGAAAACTTTTTTTTTCTCTTTTTTTGTATTTGTAGAGTTTGTTGTCTTTTGCATGTTGTTATTTGTCTGTTATTTGCTGCGTGCATTTTTATTGATTCTATTGTGTCTGTGTATTTACTGCAAATGCCTGCAGGTAAATGAATCTCAGGGCTGTACAGCACATGGCAACACATGTACAATACTGGGCAAAAAAGTCTTCGGCACATAGATATCGCTAGGCCATCACAGAGTTCTGTATTTGTTAACGGGGTACATTTGTAAATCTGGTGGGAGCAAAGGATGTTGGGAACGGCGAGGGTCAAATGCCGGGGGAGGGGGAGGGGGCGATGGCGTGGGTGCCAAAAAATTGGTTTGTTGATCATTACGGAATGGTTTTCTGGTGCCTCCCGCTCCCTCCTCTCTACCTTCCCCTTTTTCCAATGATTCCCCTCTTTTCTCCCTTCCCACTCTCAGTCCACAATAGAGACACACATCAGAATCTGGTTTATCATCACTCACGTCATGAAATTCGTATTTTATTGCAGCAACAGTACAGGGCAATAATTAAAATTGCTACGGTACTGTGCAAAAGCTTTATGAGCCCTAGCTACAAGTACGTACCTAAGACTTTTGCACAGTACTGTAGTTTGATAAGTTTACATTGAACTTGGAAGTTGAAATTCAGCGCTAAGAAATGCAAAGTGTTGCATGTGGTTATAAAAAATGAAAGGCATCAGAACTAAATACAGGGGATAATTTTCAGACGAGAACAGATTAGGGTCATTGAAGCCTCAGTTGTTGGACATGTTGAGAGGATATAGTTTAAGTGACATACACAATCTCAAAGACAATCAGAATCAGGTTTGCTACCACTGTCATATGTTGCGAAGTTTGTTGCTTTGCAGCAGCAGTACAATGCAATACGTAAAATATACCTCCATATTTTATATGTTCATGGACCATTCAGAAATCTGATGGCCGAGGGGAAGATGTTGATTCTAAAACGTCAAGTGTCTTCAAGCTCCTGTACCTTCTCCCTGCTGGTAGCAATGAGAACAGAGCATGCCCTGGCTGGTGGTGGAGTCTTTAACCAGAGAGTGATAAACCTGTGGAGCTGTGAAGGCCAATTCATTGGGTATACTTAAAATGGAGGTTGGCAGGTTCTTGATCAGTCAGGGCGTCAAAGGTTACGGGGAGAAGGGTTAAAAGGAATAATAAATCAACGGTGATGGAATGGCGGAGCAGATCTGTGCTGGGCTATACTGTTCTATGTATCACCGTACTGTGCAAAAGTGCTAGGCACGCATCGTATATATAGCTAGGGTGCCGAAGACTTCTGCACAGTACTGGGGCTGCAAAAGTAAAAACAAATTTCGTGACATATGTGAGTGATGGTAAACCTGATTCTGATATGGGTCTCTACTGTGGACTGAGAGTGGGAAGGGAGCAGGGAGAGGGGAATCATGTTTGGGGAAAGGGGAAGGGAGAGGGGGAGGGAGCGGGAAGCTCCAGAGAGACATTCTGTAATGATCAATTAATGCATTGTTTGGAATCAAATGACCTTGCCTGGCGTCTCAGGGATGAGTGTGTCTGCACCCCCACCAAAACAACCCCACACCTTTCCCCCCAACTCCTGGCACTCCTTCCCTGCCACCTGTCCCACACCACTCCCTCAGCGCTCTGCCCTCGCCATCTCCAACATCCTTTGCTCCCGCCTGATCAACAAACTCACTTTCCACTCTACGTTGACAAATACAGTACTATGCAAAATTCTTAGGCACCCTAGCCATATGTACATGCCCAAGATTCTTGTTTTGAATACGTCAAGTGTAAGCTGCTGGTCGCAAAGTCAGCGACAGGTCATAGCGAATAGCACAATGCTATTATGGCTCCGAGCATTCCAGCGTCATTCTGTAAGGTGTCCACGTCCTCTTCGTGAATGTGTGGATTCTCCTTGGCTGCACCAGTTTCCTCCCGGAGTCCAGAGTAGGTTAACTGGTCAGTGAAAATTGTCCCGCAATTAGGTTAAGATTAATTGGTGTTTGTTGGGGTGTTGCTGGAGTGGTGTGGCTCGAAGAGCTGAGGGGTCTATTCCGCGCTGTATCACTAGTAAGTAAACCCACAGCCAGGAATGAACTTCCCTCCCCAGTCCGAAACCCAGTGAGGACTGCTAGCCAACACCACACCCCTTAAAAGAACGGACAACCTTTTGACAGGGTTAGTGTAAACAGCAACCAGGAATTAAACCCGGATCCCACGAGACGATATTGTAATAAAGGTCCTACAATTGTCAGACACCTTCAACCCGCCATGCCTCGGGACGTTCAAGAGAACCGCCAGAAAAGGAAAAAAAAAAACAGCATTCCGCCCAACGCGGTCAGTTTAGAGAGAGTGGGGAGCGCAGCATTCAAAGGCGCAGCAGGCGGTTAAGGCCCCAGGAGAGGTTGCCTCTCGGGGCCGCAGCAGATAATCTGCCTTTAAAACAAATCCGAGAAGAACATACCAATCGGCAACTGTTTCCAAGTGATTAGCAAACGCAGGAAAGGGATAGATTCGTTCTCCGGTCACCAGGCAGCTAGAAGCAGCAGATCCCCATTTTGATTTGTGTTTGTTTTAGGGTTGCAACGTTGTACAAGGTTTGATTGCACTTCCCAGGTAGCTCTGTCCTCACCTTTTCTCCAGTCCAGCTCCGGCAACTGTCCTCCAACCACAAAGCGGGGAGGCGGCTTCTTTGCAGCACAGAGGGGGCAGGATGCGTGCATCACTCCCCCCCACCTCCCCATGAGGAGAATCAGCAAGGTTAGAGGTGAAATAGGTTGGGGGAGGGGGGATTACCAACCCAGGGATTCCAGTATCCCAGACAGCAGCAAGGAGAAACCACAGGGAATATACTGAAACTCCGATAATCTAGCATCCCGACTGTTTGGCATCTGACACACAAGTGAGTCTGGATCCGGGATTTGGGGGGGAGACGGCTATGTGGACAGAGCAGAACGTGACTGACACACTCTCTGTAAAGCTATCAGGTTCACCGGAAATTTATTATACAGCTCCGGAACACATAAAACAACAAATTTCGCGACATATGCTAGTGATATTAAACCTGATTGATTCTGAAAAGCTTTTGGATGGGCGATGACATCTAATAATCCAGAAAATTCACCAGTCTGGCACTTGGGGATTCTCTGCCAAGCCCGCCTGGGAGGAGGGTTAGACATGAGGCTAGCACCCCCATCGCATTAAAAACCCATAGCTACAGAAACGCCAAGAGAAGTTACTGAAGACCTCATCCCTGGAAAGGGACGGATCTCCGAAGATGGGCTACACCTCAGGAGAACTTGTAGGACTGGCCCAGGACAGGGGACTCTGACGAGCCACCATTGGCTGCCTACGTCCCAGTAGGGGTGACAGGCTTAAGTAAAGGATGCCAAATTATCGGAGTTCCACTCTGTAAGGAAAAAGCAGGTTACAAATGGGAGCAGATATCATGGTGGTCTATGCGATTGGCACGTTTAGAGAGAGCAGCAACTAGCAAGCAACGGTGATGGATTTTATACTCTTGCAAGACAAAATGGAGAAAGAAAATATAACACGGGGGGGGAGGGAGGGAGGGAAGGACTGGATATTACTTGTTACATTAGAAAAGCACAACAGCCAGACAGGAGCAAGCAGAGAAGCAAAGCATGGGTACAGCCTCAGGCGGTCACCCTTCTCCTCAACCTATTTACTATCAGGAATGAAAAGGGGGAAAGAAGCCAATATGAAAAGGAGGGAAGGGATGGTGCGTGATGGGAGGCGAGGGAAGGAGAGAATGGGAATGATGTAAGAAGCTGAGAGGCGATAGGCGGAAGTGAGAAAGGGCTGAATAAGGTGGAATCTGATCGGACAGGACAGTGGACCACGGAACAAAGGGAAGGCGACGAGTCAGATACTGACTCTGGTCTACATTTGACTCACCTGATTGCTAGTATTTTTTTTTTATTTGTTTTAACTTTGGGAATCACTGTAGGTGGAACTCACACTGCTTTTCTTAATGGGATTTTAGGAATAGCAAAAGCTATAGAAAAGACATCCTCAAAAGGGCAATACCTCACAGAAGGTGGCATTGATCATTAAGAACCCCTGTCACTCAAATCGTGCCCTCTTCTCATTTCTACCATCGGAGAAGAGGAAATGCAGGGGTTCCCAACCCTTTTTTTATGCCCTGGACCATTAAGCTAGGGGTCCGTGGACCCCCAGAGGTCAGGAGCCCCTGAGGTAAAGGGCCCTGAAGACCCACACTCAACGGCTTCTGCCCCTCCACCTCTTAACGGTCCATGAACACTTGGCCAATATTTTACTCTCTTGTCGCATTACTTGTGTACTTTTTCATATTTCTTACTGAACTCAAGAGTGCACTTTATCTACCTGCTTTCACAACATACCTTAGTGACAATAAACCTGATTCTGATGCGAGCATGCATCAGGTCCAGTCTGCGCCAGTGGCGAGGTTGGTCTGAGAGAAGCACCTTTGCCAACACTGCTGAAATAATCTTCAGTGGTTCCCAAAATTAAAAACAAAACCTAGCACCCAGGTCAGTTAGATGTTGACGAGAGTCACCTTTTATTCCATGGCTGACTGTCCCCTCCCATCATATTCGATCTTCTTCTGCCCTTTCTCATTTCCCAGCTTTTTACACCATTTCTCTCTCCTCACCTAGATCCACCCATCACCCACCAGCCCTTCCCTCCAACCTTTCATACTGGCTACCTCTGCTCTTCCTTTCCAGCTCTGATGAAGGGTCTCGGCCCAAAATACTGACTGTCCATTTCCCTCTACGGGTACTGTCTAACCTGCTACCTCCAGAGCGTTCTACTTGTGCTGTTCCAGACTTCCAGGGTTTGCTGTCTCTTGCATTTACATTCAACTTTCGGATTTCTAATCGGCAGTCCTGGCTCAGAGACCGGACTTCCGTCAATGGGCGGGCGGGTGGAATTCAGTGGAGGAAATCCTCCCCCCACACGGGCTCCCCATTCCCAGGGCAGAGCATGACATCCACTAAACACAATTTGCCTGGGAGCTAACCTCTGCTGGCATTGGAGAGGGGATTCACAAGAACCATTCTGGGAATGAAAGGGTTCATGTACGAGGAGTGTTTCATGCCTCTGGGCCTTTACTCAGTGGAGTTTAGAATAATGAGGGGCAGGGGTGGGAATCTCATTGAAAACTATCAAATACTGAAAGTCCTAGATAGGGTGGATGTGGAGAGGATGTTTCCTATAGTGGGGGAGTCTGGGACCAGAGGACACAGATAGAGTGGACGTGGAGAGGATGTTTCCTATAGTGGGGGAGTCTAGGACCAGAGGACACAGATAGAGTGGACGTGGAGAGGATGTTTTCTATAGTGGGGGAGTCTAGGACCAGAGGACACAGATAGAGTGGATGTGGAGAGGATGTTTCCTGTAGTGAGGGAGTCTAGGACCGGAGGGCACAGATAGAGTGGATGTGGAGAGGATGTTCCTTATAGTGGGGGAGTCTAGGACCAGAGGACACAGATAGAGTGGATGTGGAGAGGATGTTCCTTATAGTGGGGGAGTCTAGGACCAGAGGACACAGATAGAGTGGATGTGGAGAGGATGTTTCCTGTAGTGGGGGAGTCTAGGACCAGAGGACACATCTTCAGAACACAGGGGCATAGACTTGGAACAGAGATGAGGAGGTCTGTGGAATTTATTGCCACAGACACCCATGGAGGCCAAATACCCGGGTCTATTTAACGCGGAGTCAGGGCGTAAAAGGTTATGGAGAGATGGCAGGAGAATGGCGTTGAGAGGGATAATAAATCAGCCGTGATGGAATGGCAGAACAGACTCGAAGGGACGAATGGCCTAATTCTGTTTCTATGTCTTACAGCATGCTGAGGAATCAAAATACATAAAGCTCCTCTTGGGTTTGAAAATGCAGAAAAATCCAATAAAATATCGATAGATATTTTAGTTAGCAGTGCAAAAGGAAAAACAAGAAGCATGCAGTTTTAACACAGACAGAGAGTACAGCATGCTTGGTAAGGGGGGGAAGGGGGTACCAGCAACTTTAGATGCAGGCTTTGCATATGGTTCCTTATTGCCCCGCATCTGGGTGTACTGGGATTTGGCTGATTGGAATATATCGTTCAAATTAATCTTCAGGACCACATCAGAAAGGTGAACAAAATGGACATGGGAGTCGCTAACCTACAAAAACAACTCCTTCGACTCCTCAGCCAAATGTTCAATGGAAAGTTTTGATTAATTCCACAGCCAGCTTTTCAAAGGGGAGTTCCTGAAATTAACGAGCTGCGTGGAGCTTTCTTTTTTAATATCGTTGCAACCCTAAGTAAAAGCATCATTGGGTGCACACACAGGACGAAAAAAAAGGCAGCAGTTGGTGTATCATTTACCTAATGAACAGGTTCTTGATCTTACTCCACAAGCTACCGACTGTGCTACTAACTTTTTCCATGTAACTGAGGGGAGTCACAAACAAAAAGAGGAAGGAAAAGAAAAGAACGGGATAAAAAAAATAACAAAAATAAAAACAAAATGAGTTTCCAGTTGACGTAGTTCAGAAGACAGCAAAAAATACCACCAGTTATTACATTGTGCACTACCAGCGGCGAGTGAAGAAGAAAAGTCTGCCCTTCCGGGGACGCCATACTTACTGGGACCAAGTGCGACACTAAAAGCCAAAGGGTGGGGGTTAACAGTATCAGACAGAGGTCAATGTTTGAAAGATCGAGGAACCGAGGGGTGTGCGGAACTGGAACAGGAGTTCCAGTTGATAAGCACTTAATTGGCCAGGGCATCAATGATTGTGGGGAGAAGGCAGGGAACAGGGCTGAGAGGAAAAATAAGTCAACCATCGCAGAACCTAATTCTGCCCCGATGTCATATGGAATGTAAACAAGAGTTTACTAGAGGCTCACCTCCCTCTTTGGCAAGAGACAAAAGAACCATAGCTGACAGGTCAGAAGCCCAGCAGATGGAACCGAAATTCAGGAGGATATGTTGCAATTTTATAAAACTCTGGTTTGGCCACATCTGTGATATTGTGTACCGTTCTGGTCACCCCACTGTAGAAAGGATGTTGAGGCTTTGGTGAGGGCGTACAACAGGTTTACCAGGATGCTGCCTGGTTTAGAGAGCATGTGCATGTGAGAGGCTGGACAAACTTGGGTTGTTTTCTCTGGAGCACCAGGGGCTGAGGGGAGATCTGATAGAGGTTTACAAGATTATGAGAGGCATAGACAGAGTGGACACAGAGTATCTGTTTCCCAGGGATGAAATATCTAACACCAGAGGGCATGAATTGAAGGTGAGAGGGGGTAGGTTCAAGGGGGATGTGAGGAAAAAGTTCTTCACTCAGGGAGTTATGGATGCCTCGAACGCTCTGCCTGGTGTGGTGGTAGGAGCAAATACATTAGAGGCTTTTAAGAGACGTTTGATAGGTACATGGATGTGAAGAAGATGGAGGAACATGGACATGGTGTAGGTAGGAGGGATTGGTGTTTGGGTGTTTTTGATTTGCTTTTTAGCTGGTTCAGCACAACATTGTGGGCCGAATGGCCTGTTCCTGTGCCATATGTTCAAACAGAGCACCTCCAGAGGAGACGTGGCTTTGAAGGGTATGGGAGTGGTGGGGGTGGAATGGGTGGTAAATGATATAACTGCTGCATTCACTGGGGGGTGGTCCAAAGTGATGCACTTCGTAAGTGGACAGTAAAGACCGGCAGACTTTTCCCCTCCCAAGCAAAATTAGCGACAGTGAAGACATTCAAAAGCAGGGGCTCCCAACCACCTTTTCAGCCAATGAGCCTTAACCGAAGGGTTTGTGGACCCTGGGTTGGGAACCCCTGTAAAGCAATGTTACACTTCATACATTTTCTATAAAGTGAACGGGAAAAATCCACCAATCATGTCGGCGGGGCGGGGGGGGGGGGGGTGTGGAATGTACTGCCCTTGATACAAAAGGCCTTTCACCTGCTGAAGAAAGTATTATTTTTCCTCTCTCCTCCAGCTCCAACAAGGAAATAGATTCTTTCCTCTCCAGAATGACACAAGGTATATGCAGTGAAAAGGGTGAAGCAGGTAATGCTTCATACCCACAGAGGGCCTCATCTTCAATAAGGAATAGGTGAGGGGTGGGGAAGGTTGAACAGACAGAAAGTGGGGGAAAATATTCAAAATGAGAATATAGATTATAAAGAGACCTACAAGCGAGAGAAAAGTGCTTCAAGGCCAGAGTACACAGGAAAACCTGAAAGGTCAGGAATACAGGTGGAGACTCTGGGAGATAATTTTGCTGGTATCTGAACACTTCATATTCCCGTTGGAGTGGAAGAGGGTGAGAGGTGACTTGATGGGGTGTACAAGATGATAAGAGGCAAAGATTGAGTGGGTAGCCAGAGATGTTTTCCTAGGGCAGAAATGGCTGATTTGAGGAATCATAATTTTAAAATGACCAGAGGAAAGTATAGGGGGTTTGCCAGAGGTAGATTTTTTAAAAAAAAACACACAGAGAGTGGTGAGTGTTTGGAATGCTCTGCTAGGGGCGATGGTAGAGGCATATACATTAGGGACATTTAGGAAACTCTTAGATAGGCATGAGGATGATAGAAAAATGGAGGGCTATGTAGGAGGGAAGGGTTAGATCATCTTGGAGTAGGTTAAAATATTGGCACAACATGGTGGCCTCCAAGAGGACCACAACCTTGTTGTAGGGCTTGGAGACTTGAGTGCCTCAATGACCTGGAGAGCTCTGTTGACTGGAGTCAGGGTTTTGTGCTTTGGTACTTGGTAGGGTCAAACAGGTCAAAGGGTAGAGGCCAGACTAAGCGTGGACTACTGGTCCTCCAGGTATGGGGGCTCAGCTCAGGGCTAACAACCCTGACTGGTCCAAAAAAAAAAATTGTTATGGAAACGGCACTGAAGGATCCTTCTATATCTGTGTCCAACCAAGGACAGGCAGATGGAAAATGTTCACTGCTGTTCTAAATGTCAGCAGCATTATGGGCAGCAAGTACAACACTGTGGGCCGAAGGGCTTGTACTCTTCTATGTTCTACAAGAGTGTACAGATACTGGAATCTGGAGCAACAATCAACATGCTGGAAGAACTTAGAGGTTCGAGCCTTGTCTGTGGGCCAGGAAAGGAATTATCAACGTTTTGGGTCGAAACCTTGCTGCTTTAAAACACCAGTCCTGATGAAGGGTCTCAGCCTGAAACACGGAGCATCTATTCTTTTCCACAGGTGCTACCTGATCCGCTGAGTTCCTCCAGCGTTTGTATGTTTTTTTATAAAATTCTGGTTAGGCCACATCTTGAGTATCTCTGCTACCTGACCTATTACTTCCAATGCATTCTTCATTACAGGAAGGATGTGAAAGCCTTAGACAGGGTGCAGAGGAGATTTACTACATGGATGAAGGGAAAATGGGGGGCTATGTAGGGGGGAAGGGTTAACCTGATCTTGGGGTAAGTAAAAAAAGTCAGTACAACATTGTGGGCTGAAAGGCCTGTTCTAAGTTCACGAATATCACTCTGTGACTCTACAGGTTTTTGGATATGAAGGGAATCAGGGAATGTACTGGGAAGTGGCACTGGGGTAAAAGTTCAGCTTTGTTACGGGATGGTACAGCAGGTTTCAGAGGCTAAATAGCCTATCCGCCTCTGCTCAGTCTCCTCCGCAGATGCTGCCTGACTTGCTGAGTTCCTCCACTGTTTCCTGTGTGTCATCTCCCCACATACATTTCTTATAGAAGCGATATTGTGCGAGAATGGACAATAAAACGAAAGGGTGGTGTTCAGTCCAAACGCAAGGCAACAAGGCTTTCTTCATTGGAGAATGAAGAGACTTTTGACCTGGTGATAAGGCAACGAGGCAATAGGAACTCAATGTTAGCACTTATTTCAAGCGGACTAGAATATAAAAGCAAGGATGTAACGCTGAGGCTTTATAAGTCACTGGTGAGGCCTCACTTGGAGCATTGTAAGTAGATTATCTATGAAAGGATGTTCTGGCATTGGAGAGGGTCCAGAGAAGGTTCACAAGAATGCTTCCAGGAATGAAAGGGTTAACTTTAAAAGGAATGTAATAAGGGTAATGACATGATTGTAATGAGGGACTTCAATATGCAGAGGGACTGGGAAAATCAGGTTGGTGTCAGACTGCAACAGAGGGAACTTATTGAATGCCTATGAGATGGCTTTTTAGAGCAGCTTGTGTTTGAGCCTACTCGGGAAAGGCTGTCTTAGATTGGGTAACACACACAAAAAATGCTGGTGAATGCAGCAGGCCAGGCAGCATCTATAGGAAGAGGTACAGTCGACATTTCGGGCCGAGACTCTTAGTGCCGTTGACGTTGAGTGTTGTGCGATCACCCAAATCTTATTAGGGAGCTTAATGTAAAGGAACCCTTAGCAGGCAGTATCATAATATGATTGAATTCATACTTGATAAGTCACATGTATCAGTATCGCAATGGAATAAAGGGAATTACCGAGGCATGAGAGAGGAGCTTGCCCAGGTGAATTGGAGGAGGATACGGCAGGGATGACAACGGAGCAGAGATGGCTGAAGTTTCTGGAAATAGTTCACAAGGCACAGGATAGATATGTCCTGCAGAAAAAATAGTTCTCAAATGGCAGGGGTAGGCAACCGTGGCTGACAAGGGAAATTAAAGTCAAGGAAAAGGCATTTAAGGTAGCAAAAGCGAGTGGAAAGTTGGAAGCGGGAAGCTTTTATAAAGAGTAGAATGGAAGTCAGTGTTGATATTGGACTGCAGGAAAATGATGCTGGTGAGATAGAGGAAATGGGGGATGAACTTACTAAGTATTTTGCATCAGTCTTCATTGTGGCATGAGGTCCGTGAGTGTCAGGGAGCAGGAGTGAGTGCCAATGCTATTACAAAGGACAAAGTGCTTGGCAAACTCAAAGGTCTTAAAGTGGATAAGTCACCTGGACCAGATGGACTACATCCCAGAGTCCTGAGAGAGGTTGCTGAAGAGATAACAGATACATTGGTCATGATCTTTCGAGAATCAGTTGATTCTGGCATGGCCCTGGAAGACTGGAAGATTGCAAATGTCACCCCGCTCTTCCAGAAGGGAGAAAGGCAAAAGAAAGAAAATTAAAGGCCAGTTATCCTAACCTCAATGGTTGGGAAAGCATTGGACTCTATTTTAAGGATGAAGTTTCCGGGTACTTGGAGACTAATGATAAAATAAGTCAAAGTCAGTATGGTTTCTGTAAAGAGAAATCTCGTCTGACAAATCTGTTAGAATTTTTCGAGGAGAGGCAGTGGATGTCATTTACTTGAATTTCCAGAAGGCATTTGATAAGGTGCCACACATGAGGCTGCATAACAAGATAAAATCCTATAGCTTTACAGGAAAGATACTGGCATGGATAGAGGAATGGCTGACAGGCAGGAGGCAGAGAGTGGGAATAAAAGGGGCCTTTTCTGGTTGGCTGCCAGTGACTAGTGGTGTTCCTCAGGGGTCAGTATTGGGACCGCTGCTTTTCACAGTGTTTGTCAATGATTTGGATAATGGAATTGATGGTTCTGTGGCAAAGTTTGCGGATGATACAAAGGTAGGTGGAGGGGTAGGTAGCACTGAGGAAGCAATGCGATTGCAGCAGGACTCAAATTGGAAGAATGGGCAAAAAAAGTAGCAGATGGAATAGTGTCAGGGAATGTATTAAGCCCATCAGACATAGGAGCAGAATTAGGCCATTCAGCCCATCCAGTCTGCTCCGCCATTCCATCATGGCTGATCCCAGATCCCACTCAACCCCATATACCTGCCTTCTCGCCATATTCTTTGATGCCCTGACCGATCAGGAAATGATCAACTTCAGTAGATATGTTCAGTATGATAATGCATTATGGTAAAAGGAACAATAGTGCGGACTATTATCTAAATGGGAAGAGAGGGCTCAAGCATCAGAGGGACTTGGGAGTCCTCGTAAAAGACTCTCAGGAGGTTAGTTTACAGGTTGAGTCTGTGGTGAAGAAGGCAAATGCAATGTTGGCATTCATTTCAAGCGGAATACAATATAAAAGCAAGGAGATAATGCTGAGGCTTTGTAAGACACTAGTTAGGTCACACTTGGAGTATTGTCAACAGTTTTGGGCCCCGTATCTCAGAAAGGAAGTGTTGTCATTGGAGAGAGTCCAAAGGTGGTTTATGAGGATGAATCCGAGAATAAAGGGGTTAACATATGAGCAGCGTTTGGCAGCTTTGTGCCTGTACTCAGTGGAATTTAGAAGAATGTTTGGGGATCTCACTGAAACCTACTGAATGTTGAAAGGACTAGATAGGGTGGATGCGGAGAGGATGCGTGGATATGGCGAGGGTATCCAAAACTAGAGGACACAGCCTCAAAACTGAGAGACGATCTTTTAGAACAGAGGTAAGAGGGATTTTTTTTTAAGCCAGAGTAGCGAATCTATGGAATGCTCTGCCACAGACTGCAGCAAAGGCCAAGTCTGTGAGTATATTTACAGCGGGAAGTTGATCATTTCCTGATTGGTCAGGGCATCAAAGGATATGGCCAGAAGGCAGGTGTATGGGGTTGACTGGGATCCGGGATCAGCCATGATGGAATGGCGGAGCAGACTCGATGGGCTGAATGGCCTAATTCTGCTCCTGTCTGGTGATCTTATGAAGATATGAGGAGTGTTTGATGGCTCTAAGGTCTGTACACGCTGGAGTTTAGAAGAATGTTAGGAGATCTTATCGAAACCTATCGAACATTGAAAGGTCAGGGTGGACCTGCAGAGGATGTTTCCTGCAACGGGGGAGTCTAGGACCAGAGGAAAACAGCCTCAGAATAGAGGGGCATCCCTTTAGAACAGAGATGAGGAGGAATCCCTTTAGCCAGAGGGTGGTGAATCTGTGGAATTCATTGCCACAGACGACTGTGGAGGCTCAAGTCACTGGGTATATTTAAAGCAGAAGTTGATAGGTTCTTGATGAGTCAGGGTATCAAAGGTTACAGGGAGAAGGCAGGAGAATGGGGTTAAGAGGGTTTAATAAATCAGCCATGATAGAATGACGGAGCAGACTCCTTAAGGTCCAATAGTAAAGTGGTTACACAGTATGCAGGCTACTGCAGGCAAGAGGTGGGAAAGAAACATTCAAGATCTTGGGCTGTTTGAATTTAAATGAAAAACTCAGAGTTGATCTGACATGGAAATAGGCAACAGGAGCAGAACCCTTCACTCTGAGGTTCCTAGTGGGGGAGAGGGAGGAGGAGGAAGTGGTGAATTTTCACCCCCCCCCCCACCTGTTCAGTGTTAACACTGGCAGCTCAGGTACTCACGAGTCCTTCTGCTTGCGTAAGTGCTCGAACACCATCAGTCCGCGCGAGTTCATGCTCAGCAGCAGCTCGTTGCCGGTCATGATGTCCATCCTGAAGGGTTTGGAAGTGACGATCAGCTTGTACAGGTTGTTGTTGAAGCCCAGCTCCAGGTTGCTCTCGTCCTTGCCAAGAACCGTTAGTCTGCAAACCCAAACCCGAGCAAGGCAAGAGTTAGAGTCGTACAACACGAGGGCACTGAAAACAGGCCCATCCACCCACCCTCCATACCCCCCACCCCATCCATGTACCTATCCAAACTTCTCTTAAATGTCGTAATCGAACCCACATCCACCACTTTCACTGGCAGCCCGTTCCACCCTCTCACCACCCTCTGAGTGAATAAGTCCCCCCTCAGGTTCCCTTCAAATATTTCACCTTTCACCCTTGACCTATGACCTTAGTTCCAAGTCTCACCCAGCCTCAGTGGATAAGGCCTGCTTGTATTTACACATCATTTTGTACACCCCTATCAAATCTCCCCTCATTCTCCTGCGCTCCAGGAAATAAAGCCCTAACCTGTTCAACCTTTCCCTGTAACTCAGGTCAAGTCCCGGCAACATCCTGGTAAATTTTCTCTGTACTCTTTCAACCTTATTTACATCTTTCCTGTTCACAATACCCCAAATTAGGCCTCACCAACTTCGACATAACATTCCAACTCCTCGACTCAGTACGCTGATTGATGAAGGCCAATATGCCAAAAGCTTTTTTTTTTTTAACGGTCCTAGCTACACTTTCAGGAAATTGCTGATCTGTTATAGCTGGGCAACGATCTGTTTGGGGACGATAGGCCCTTGATTAGTCAGGGTGAAAGAGGTTACAGGGAGAAGGTAGGAGTGGGGCTGAGAGGGAAAATAAATCAGCCATGATCTGATGGTGGTGCAGACCTGACGGCCGATGGCCTAATTCTGCTCCTATGCCTGATGACAGTTAACAGCAGCAATGAGAAACAAGTTCTGCAAAGGATAGAAGGATTCGGTAACAGGACAGGTCCTTTGCCCATGATGTTCCACAAGTCCTTTCACCTATCAATCTCGCCCTTCCCTCCCACATACACCTCCATTCTGCTTTTATCCACTTGCTTATCAAACAGTCTCTTAAATGTCCCGAACGCATCTGCCTCTGCCATTGCCCCTGGCAGTGCGTTCAAGATCCAGGGTTACTTATCACGTAAATATCGAAACAGGCAGCGAAATTCGTCTTTTGTGGCAACAACAGAGCCCAGGATGTGCCGGGGGCAGCCTGCAAGAGTCACCACACATTGCGGCGTCCACACAGCATGTGCACTGTGATCAGCAGAACATCACACACACCCACCACTCCGACATCCCCACTGTCACACACACACCACTCCGACACCCCCACTGTCACACACACCCACCACTCTGGCAACCCCACTCCGACATCCCCACTGTCACACACACACCACTCCGACATCCCCACTGTCACACACACCCACCACTCCGACATCCTCACTGTCACACACACACCACTCCGACATCCTCACTGTCACACACACACCACTCCGACATCCCCACTGTCACACACACCCACCACTCCGACATCCCCACTGTCACACACACACACACACACCACTCCGACACCCCCACTGTCACACACACACTACTCCGACATCCCCACTGTCACACACACACCACTCCGACATCCCCACTGTCACACACACCCACCACTCCGACATCCTCACTGTCACACACACACCACTCCGACATCCTCACTGTCACACACACACCACTCCGACATCCCCACTGTCACACACACCCACCACTCCGACATCCCCACTGTCACACACACACACACACACCACTCCGACACCCCCACTGTCACACACACACTACTCCGACATCCCCACTGTCACACACACACCACTCCGGCATCCCCACTGTCACACACACACTACTCTGTTTAGAAACCGTACTTCTGGCATCCCCACTGAACTTTTCTCCAAACATCTTAAACATTATGCCCTCTCATCTTAGCCATTTCCACCGTTTCACACAATCACCTCTCATCCTCCATCACTCAAAATAGAAAAACCCCAGCTCACCGAACCTACCCCCAAAGGACGCCCAAACTAACCAACAAAGGATGTCCAACGCCACTTCCCCAAAAAGGACGCCCAACATACCCCCCAAAGGACACCCATCCTGCCCCTCCAGGATGCCCATCCCGCCCACCCACCAAAGGACCCCCATCCCTCCCATCCCCTCTTGATTAGTCAGAATGTCAAAGGATACGGACAGAAGGCAGGAGAATGGGTTTGAGAGAGATAATAAATCAGCCATGATGGAATGACAGAGCAGATTCAATGGGCCGAATGGCCTAATTCTGCACCTATGTCTTGTGGGTTAAAGGACGTGCAACCCATCCCCACAAGATGTTTGATAAATCCTTTCATAGCAATGTGCTGGGCAAAACAGACTCCGAATCTAACCCATGCAGTCGTGAACAATATTAACCACCACTTTCATTTCCCAAAAGCGATCCTAATCGCCTCACAGCACAATTTAAGAGGCATTAACTATCACAACTATGGATTTATATAGTATTGTGCAAAAGTCTTAGGCACATGTTCAAAAAAAAGATCTGTAATGTGAAGATGCTTTCAAAATAATCAAATGAAAAGTTTCTAAATATCGAAAAATTTACTATATATAGCAGTAAGCAGTTAAATAAACCTAAATCAAATCATTATTTGGTGTGACCACCTTTTGCCTTTAAAACTGCATCAAATCTCTTTGGTACACTGTCAAAGTTCAAAGTAAATCCTATTATCAGAGTACATATATGTCCCCACATACAACCCTGAGATTCATTTTCCTGTGGGCATACTCAGCAAATCTATGGAATGGTAACTACCACAGGATCAGTGAAAGATCAACTGGAGTGCAGAAGATAACAAACTGTGCAAATGCAAATATAAATAAATAGCAATAGATAACGAGGACATGAGATAAAGAGTCCTTAAAGTGGGATCATTGGTTGTGAGAACATCTCAATGGATGGGCAAGTGAGTGCCGTTATCCCCTTTTGGTTCGAGCCTGATGGTTGATGAACTGCTCTTGAACCTGGTGGTGAGAGTCCCGGGGCTCTTGTACCTTCTACCTGTTGGCAGTAGCAGGAAAAGAGCATGGGCTGGGTGGTGCGGATAACTGATTAGGAATCCTACTTTCCTACAACAGCGTTTCAGGCAGACGTGCTCGATGGTTGCGAAGGCTTTACACGCGATGTACAGGGCCTAATCCGCTACCTTTGGGAGGACTTTCCTACAATTTTTTCTTATAAAACTTCCCTGTTGTGCAGTTTTTAAGAAAATCGGCCTGAAGGTTGTTCCAGGCATCTTGGAGAACTTGCCACAGTTCTACAGACTTTGGCTGCCTCTCTTGCTTCTGTCTGTCCAGGTAATCCCAGTCTTGACGATGTTGAGACCAGAGTTCTGGAGGCCAAACCACCTGAGTCCATATTTTAAAAAATCTAGGATGCCCGGGTCTTTTGCAGAGTATTGCATACGAACAGAGGATTTAAAGAAAAAAGCAGAGATTAACAATATATAAGACTTACGGTACAGTAGGTGGATCTTGTATTAATACATCTTGGACCTCGTATCTGGGTTTCAATGGGATCAGCTCATTAATTTTAATCCTGGTCATGTTGCCTTGTAGACCGTACACTTCAAGTAATAGAGGAACCTGCAAAAGTGCATAGACACACACACAACTGATATCTGTGTTGAACACCCGTACGGTGGCACTGTAAGGTGCAGTCAGGTGTGACTGGAAGTAATACCCACCCCTTCCCCAGCTCTTGCCCCTTGCTCGACAGGGCACCGCTCCACGTGCAGAAGTTAAGCACGATAACACCGCTCGTCCCCAGCGCTATTTTTAATCAATTATTCACCCTCTATCCCCTGACCTGAAGGCTTTGCCCAAGTGGATACCTAGAGGAGCAAATAACAAGAGATGGCAAACCATCCCGAAAAGACGACAGGGTGTTTAGAAAGGCATTGGTGCGTGGGCCGTCGTTAGATAGGGGACTGCATTCAATAGCGGCTCTATAATAAACCACACCCGGAGTATTGTGTTCAGTTCCGGTCGCCTCACTATAGGATGGATGAGGAAGTTTAGGAAGGGAGTGCAGAGCAGATTTACCAGGATGCAGGTGAGATTGGAGAACATGTCTTTCAAGTATAGGTTAAGTGAGTTAGGGGTTTTTCTCTTGGGAGCGAAGGAGGGTGAGAGGTACACAAGATAATAGAGATTTTTTCCCAGGGTGGAAACGGCTAATAGGACAAGATAGGATTATAAGATGATTTGAGAACCGTATAGGGGGACGTCAGAGGTAATTTCTTTTTCCTTAAATGGTGGGTGCGCAGAATGCCCTGCCAGCAGTGGTGGCAGAGGAGATACAGTCATCAAAGTCATTCTGTGCCTTGTCAAATGACATGCGCAATCCCGGTCTACTGACCACGAATGAACGTAGCAAATTTTCGCACAGAAGTGGTTTGTCATCACCTTCTTCTGCAGTGTCCTTACAAGATGGGTGACCCCCCAGCTATTTTCAATGCTCTTCGGAGATTGTCTGCCTGCTGTCAGTGGTCACATAACCTGGACTTGTGATCTGCACCGGCTGCTCATACGACCATCCACCACCTGATCTCATGGCTTCTTGTGATCCTGGTCGGGGTGCTAAGCAGTTGCTACACTTTGCCCAAGGGTGACCTGCAGGCTAGTGGAGGGAAGAAGCAGCTTACACCTCCTTTGGAAGAGATGTATATCCACCCCCTTCACCCCAGCTGATACATTAGGGCGTTTAAGAGACTGTTTTAGAGAGGCACATGAATGATAGAAAAATGGGGGGGAAGGGTTAGATTGATTTTAGAGTAGATCAAAATGTCGGCACAATATTGTGGGCAGAAAGGCCTTTTTTTGAAAAATGGTTACTGCTAAAGAGATATGATTGGCTTTATTTGTCACACGTACATGGAGACAAACAGCAAAATGCATCGGTGGTGTCAAATCAAACCAGCAAGGATCGTGCTGGCTGCAGCCTGGAAGTGTTGATAAGTTTATGGTGCCAACATAGCATGCCCACAACTCATGAAGCCGAACCATCTGTCTTTGGAAACTGGAGCACCCAGAGGAAAGTACGCGGTCACCGGGCCAACGCACGAAATCCTTAACAGACAGCGGGCAGAAATCGAACCCCGATCAGCGGTGGTGGGTACTAAAAAGTGAAGGGCCTAACTGAGCCACTCAAAGGGCCTGTGAAATTTGCACAGTTGGTCGCTCCCCCAGGTTAGCTGGGCAATGGCTGTTTTGTTTTTCCCGGAGACAGGCTCCCATTGAAGCAAACGATACAGCAAAAGCATAAAAGGTTAACAAGAGAAAATCTGCAGATGTGTTGCCATAATTAATTTATTTCACCTACCGTAAATTCCGGTGTATAAGCCGAGATATTGGCCCTAAAATTAGGGGGTCGGCTTATACAGAGGGTGCCAACTTTGGAAAAATGAATACACGGAAGACAGTCGTATTTATTGGCTGTTTTTGAGTCAAATACAAAAGAAAATACAAACGCTTATGAAATCTACACAAAAGATCTACAAAACATTCTGTTTCTCAATTTACTTGTACACACTGTTGTTGTGAAATGTTCAGAGCTTGAAACTCTCACACTGGGGATGACAGCAATGTCTGTATTTTCAGCTTTCAATGCTGCTTTTGTCTCACCTGACAAGTGCGCTTTGAACATGTCCCAGACAAGTAGCAACTTTTCCTTCTTGAAACCTTCGGGATGTCGACGCCACACCTCTTTAACCCACTTCGTCCATCCAGCCTGTTCTTGAACGTAAACAACAACCACCCGCGGGAATTTTTCTTTCTTTGGGAATGGTTTCCTCTTAAAAATCACCATCGGTGGTAGTTTGATCCCATCAACCATACACGTTAACACAACAGTAAAATGTTGCTCCTCGTGTCCAGTTGTTTTGACAAGGACTGTTTTCTCCCCCTTCTGATTGACAGTGCGGTTGCCAGCAAAATCAAAGAACATTGGTGTCTCGTCCATGTTACCAATCAGTGAGAGCGGGTAAGAATGTGCCTTTTGATGCTTGATTACAAACGATTGGAAGGCCGTAATCTTATTCTCAAGGTCGCTTGGCAATTTCTGAGCAACCTTTGTTTTTTTTGTCTCAACACAAGATCACGTCTATTCATAAATCAACTTCGCGTAGCTCTGAAATTTTCACTGACCTCACGAAGTTTTTCGGCCCATTTCAAGGCTTGAACTCGAATCATTTCTCTGGTAACTGTGTATCCAGACGATCGCTGGTGATTCACCCACTCTCAAACTTTTTCTTCCAGTTCTGGCCACTGGCATGTTTTCCCGCGGTTTGCACATTTAATCTTTGGCATTTTCCCTCAGCGTGTCCTCTGCTCTCTCACTTGCTTCTCGTTTACACTAAACTTCTTAGCAGCTGCAGAATTATTTGTTCCTTTAGCAAAATCAACAACCTTCAGCTTGAAGCCAGCATCGTATCGCATTTGTTTTAATCTTTTGTACATGGTGGTCACAAACTCAATACTGAGAACACGTACTGATCCCACCATCCTGGGTTATGTTTTAACGAGATTACGATGGGCGTTAAATGGTTTCATGGGGGTTACATTTCAGAGGATTCTTTACCATTGGGAACCTAATCCAAAACTTCCCTCCCTGGTCCAAAACCTCTACAAAAGGGGTCGGCTTATACAAAGGTAACATGAAAAAGTCACTTTTTTAACCTTGAAAATGGGGGGGGGGGGGGTCGGCTTATACTCTGGAATTTACGGTATTAAATAGGAGATACCAGCCCACTGAGTTGCCCCCCAGCACCTCACTGATTTAACGCCTAGTCTAATCTCACAGCAATTTACAATGACCCAATTACCCGGAGGAAATCCACAGGTGCGCGAGAAGGATGCACAAAATTTCTTACAGAAGACGCCGGAACTGAATTCCAAACTCCGTCACCTCGCACTAACTATAATGCTATCGTGGCACCAATGCTACGTGTTCCCCCCCCCACACCCCCAGTCTTACAAATCCCAGAATCTTGACGTGGCTTGCTTTATCCACGCTCTGCATAAGCACTCACCTTACTGACTTCATTAATTATCTGCAGCTTGATGTTTTTCTCAGACACCTCCAAGGAGTTGAGCAGCGCTCGATAGGGAGAATTTTCTGGCTTAATGTTCCTCTGCCGCCTGGAAAGGATGGAAAAGAAAGGCCTCATTATCGAGCACCAGAAACTGTCAGGTATCTCAACCCATTTTGGTCTCTGTCTCTACAACAAGATGCATCAATTTACGTATTTATGTACTTTTTTTTATTTGGGGTGTCCGGGGTGTCCAGGTAGAGGGCTCGTCGTGTCCATTCCAAGGCCGCTCACTCACCTTCGGACCCCACCGCACACTCGACTCTCACCTGTGGCTCCAAGTAGCTGTTTGCATGCAACAGCAGCCACACCCCAGTACACCGCTTCGACAAGTGGGCTAAACCGGGCGAGGGTAGCCGGCGGGCCTCGTACCCCGGTGAGACAGGGACGTGCCCGTGCTAGCAGGCGAAGTCAGCTCCGTGCGGACTGGGCGGATGAGATTCCCAGTGAAATCCAACGGCCAGGAAGACTGTTCTGCAACGTTCCATGGAGAGTGAAGGGCACGACAAGGCACAGAAAACGTCACGGGCATCCACTGCAACCAAGGAAGACCCCAGTTTGTAACGACTACTCGTACCACTGGTTGAGAGGGTGGATGGCAGATGGAGTTCAATCCAGATAAGTGTGAGGTGGTTCATTCTGGTAGGTCAAATATGATTGCAGAATATAGCATTAATAGTAAGACTCTTGGCAGTGTGGAGGATCAAAGGGATCTTAGGGTCCTAGGACATAGGACACTCAAAGCTGCTACACGAGTTGACTGTGTGGTTAAGAAGGCATACAGGGCATTGGCCTTCATCAACTGTGGGGTTGAGTTTAGGAGCCGAGAGGTATTGTTGCAGCTATACAGGACCCTGGTCAGACCCCACTTGGAGTACTGTGCTCAATTCCGGTCCCTTCACTACAGGGAGGACATGGAAACCATAGAAAGGGTGCAGAGGAGATTTGCAAGGATGTTGCCTGGATTGGGGAGCATGCCTTATGAGAATAGGTTGAGTGAACTCGGCCTTTTCTCCTTGGAGCAACAGAGGATGAGAGATGACCTGATAAGAGGTGTACAAGATAATGAGAAGCATTGATTGTGTGGATAGTCAGAAGCTTTTTCCCAAATGGCTCGCATGAGAGGACATAGTTTTAAGGTGCTTGGAAATAGGTACACAGGAGATGTCAGGGTTAAGTTTTTTTTTTGCGCAGAGAGTGGTGAGTGCGTGGAACGGGCTACCGGCGGCGGCGGTGGAGGCGGAAATGTTAGGGTCTTTTAAGAGACTCTTGGATAGGTACATGGAGCTTAGAAAAATAGAGGGCTAGGGGTAAGCCTAGGTAGTTCTAAGGTAAGGGCGTGTTCAGCACAGATTTGTGGGCCGAAGGGCCTGTATTGTGCTGTAGGTTTTCTATGTTTTTATGTATGTACTTTGATAATAAATTTACTTTGAGGTTGGTATTAACAAGAAGAGGGGAGGAAATCAGTACGGTACAGTACGAGTGGTATGTAGCATAGCAGTTAGTGTAACACTACTATGGAGCCAGCCACCCAGGTTCAACCCCACCACTGTCCATAAGGAGGGTGTACATTTTCTCTCCCTGACTCTGCAGGCTTCCTCCGGGTGCTCTGGGCTCCTCCCACATCCCAGAGTCGTACTGGTTCGGAGGCTGATCAGTCACGTGTGTAGTGTGAGGTCGCTGGGCCAGAAGGCCCTGTTACCCTGCTGTATCTCTGACATAACATAAAGGAAGAAATCTAGCAAGTAACTCCAGAATCCAATGGCCAGGCAGAAGGTGGGAATGGCTGCAAGAAGTTGAGCAGGGAGTGTGCACGCAGGGAGGAGGATCTTGACGGGCAGACCGTGGAGACGGGGACAGACGGAGTCCCAGGAAGAAACCTTAGAAGGGAAAGAATAATAAAACAAGAGGGGTTGCAATTCAGGTCAGTGAGCACAAGGGTGAGATGGAGGTACGTCTCTACCAAAGGAGGTGTAAGGTGCACCTTCCCTCCACTAGCCTGTAGGTCACCCTTGGGCAAGGTCTAGCACCTGCTTAGCCCCAATCGGAGAAGCCACGGGAGCAGGTATGAGCAGCCAGTGCACATCACAAGTCCTCATTATGTGATCACTGAAGGGTATTGATAATGGTTGGGGGTCACCAGTCTTGCAAAGATATTATCCAGTAGGCGGTGGTGGCAAACCATTTCTGTAGAAAAATTTGCCAAAGAACAATCGTAGAAAGACCAAGCAACACAGATAAAAGTTGCTGGTGAACGCAGCAGGCCAGGCAGCATCTCTAGGAAGAGGTACAGTCGACGTTTCGTGCCGAGACCCTTCGTCAGGACTAACTGAAAGAAGAGCTAGTAAGAGATTTGAAAGTGGGAGGGGGAGGTCCGAAATGATAGGAGAAGACAGGAGGGGGAGGGATGGAGCCAAGAGCTGGACGGTTGATTGGCAAAAGGGATATGAGAGGATAATTGGACGGGAGGCCTAGGGAGAAACAAAGGGGGAGATGGGCAAAGAGTATAGTGAGAGGGACAGAGGGAGAAAAAGGAGAGAGAGAGAAAAAGAATAAATAAATAACGGATGGGGTACGAAGGGGAGGAGGGGCATTAACGGAAGTTGGAGAAGTCAATGTTCATGCCATCAGGTTGGAGGCTACCCAGATGGAATATAAGGCGTTGTTCCTCCAACCTGAGTGTGGCTTCATCAAACCATGATCATGATTAGGACCGGCCACGTCATACAATACGGCATGGAATGAACGAACGAGCACAAGGGTTGAAAGACTAACAATGATCATGGCCAAGATTCAGATGGATAATGGAACTGGTCTGGAGGGTGACAAGGAGCCAAGGGGCAACAGTAGTTGCATTTTGCGCGATGCTGTTACAGCTCAAGGAGTTTGTGTTTGGAGTTCAGCTCCAGCCTTTCCTGTAACAACGTTTGTACATTCGTCCTGTGTGTACACGAGTTTCATCCCATGGTCCAAAGACTGCATTTAGTAGGTTAATTGGTCATTGTAGATAGTCCTGTGATTAGGTCAAGGTTAAATCACTGGGTTGCTGGGTGGTGCGGCTCGCTGGGCCCCGTATATCTAAATGAGGAGTTCCCAACCTGGGGTTCAGGGGCCCCTTGGTTAATCGCAGGGGTCCATGGCTCAAGTTGGGAACCCCTGCTCTGAATAAGTATATGAACAGACAAACTGGAAGCGGGGAAGGGCTGCTGGTAGAGAACGCCAGCCCTTTCAGGACAGGACGGTCACCTACCCAAATTACTCGGCACATGTAGCTGAGACCAGAACCTTGTTTAAATGCACACAAAAAACAGGTGAAGGCCACTTATCCCCATCAAGCCTGCCCCGTCAAATAATGACAGCTAGTATACCCTCCAACACTCAACCCCTCTTCAGGTCACCAAAGCTCTCAGTTCCCCAATTTTTCTAAAATATATCGACAGGTGTCATTAAACACAGCTAAAGATCCAGCCTCAGTCCTCAGAAGAGAATTCCAGAGCTAACCATCCTCGCTCTCTCCATAATTAGGCTATTTGGCCCATCGAATCTGCTTCACCAATCCATCAGGGCTGATTTATTATCCCTCTCAACCCCATTCTCCTACCTTTGACGCCTTGACTAATCAGGAACCTGTCAAACTCCGCTTTACATATACCCAATGACTTGGCCTCAACAGCCATCTGTGGCAACAAATTCCACAGATTCCTACCTTCTGGCTAAAGAAATTCCTCCTCATTTCCATTCTAAAAGGGACTTCCCTCTATACATATTACAAAATAAATAGAAGCATCTCCCTTAAATACAGTATACAAACAACATATACACATTTTTGCACATCCCCATTACTAAGGAAATGGAATGTCCCACCGTGTAGGGCAGGAAAGGCACCGTACAGCCAACACTTTAGGACCCATTATGAGAATATACCAGGGAAGCGCGAACACTCAGCACAACAACAGCAGGATGACAGTGCAATGCTTGTGTGAGAGGGAGTGAATGCATGTAAGGAGTGCGTTTACCGGGCGCTCTACGTCACAGGTACACGGGCCTTTCACTGGGAGATGTGAAAGTTTATCTAGTTACTGCTGTCAAAAATGTGGAGACCGAGCTGCGGAAAGCTTGCATCATTTATTTCATTGGGATAGTGTGGAATAGGCCCTTCGAGCCGCACCACACAGCAACCCCTAATATAAACCTAGGCTAATTATGTGGCAATTTACAATGACCAATTAACCTACCAAACACCGTGTCTTTGGACTGCGAGAGGAAACTGGAATACCTGGAGAGAAACCCATGCATTCCACAGGGAGGACGCACACAGACTCCATTCCACAGGGAGGACGCACACAGACTCCATTCCACAGGGAGGACGCACACAGACTCCATTCCACAGGGAGGACGCACACAGACTCCATTCCACAGGGAGGACGCACACAGACTCCATTCCACAGGGAGGACGCACACAGACTCCATTCCACAGGGAGGACGCACACAGACTCCATTCCACAGGGAGGACGCACACAGACTCCATTCCACAGGGAGGACGCACACAGACTCCATTCCACAGGGAGGACGCACACAGCCTCCATTCCACAGGGAGGACGCACACAGACTCCATTCCACAGGGAGGACGCATACAGACTTCTCGCTGAAAACCCGAGCCACACTAGCGTCACGCTGTTTTGCTACCGCAGCGCCCAAAGAGAACAATAAATAATTCAAGAGAGAAACTCGGTTCCTAGGTGGATTTACTCTGCACTCACCTGCAGAATGAACTTTGTTCACAGGTTTTAAAGTTACTCCTGTCCACAGCTTCTGTCGTAGCAATATAAAGAGTCACCCAAGCCAGGAGTACCCGCCGGAGGCTGAAAGGGAGACAAGTTTAAAAATTAGACCATACAGTGCAAGATGATGACAGTCTTTCCTCTGTTAACTCAGCTGCGGACGGTCTCAAGCCCGGCTGTGAAAGGAGGAGGGTTGGGCACGGAGCCAGAAATCCCAAATCCGTAAAAACCCAGAGCTACAGAAACGCCAACAGAAGCTCCAAAGATCTTATCTCTGGGCTACACCTGGGGACAACTTGAAAGACTGGCCCAGGACAGAGGAGAAACTCTCCAAAGCAACAGACACAAAATGCTGGAGGAATTGAACAAGTCAGGCAGATCTATGTAAAAAAGTAAACAGTCTTACATTTTGGGCCCGTGACCCTTCACTGGGAGTCGACCGTTTACTCCTATCCGTGGATGCGACCTGGCCTGCTGAGTTCCAGGACTCAGGTGTGCTGCTATTACCGGCCTTTGCCCAATTAGGGATGATGGGCTTGAAGAGTGGCTCCCTCTGCACCCCCATCCCATCTCAAATACCCAAGAGTCACATTCCCACAGGGCTTGTGATAAGAGCACAAAATCAAGGGGGAACCTGAAGGGTTAGTACACTTAGAGAAGGCCAACAGAGAGCAGAGACTCTGCTTCAAGTTCCCGAGTGTCGACACCTGTCAGGGTACCATGAGGAGCATTCTGACTGGCTGCATCACAGTCTGGTACGGAGGGGCCACCGCACAGGATTGGAAAAAAGCAGCAGAGGGTTGCAACCTCAGCCAGTTCCATCGTGGGCACTCGCCTCCCCAGCACCGCGGACACCTTCAAAAAGCAATGTGACAAAGAGGCCGCATCCACCGTTAAGGACTCCTGTCACCCAGGGCGTGCCCTCTCCTCATTGCCACCATCAGGGAGGGGGTACGGAAACCTGAAGCCACGCAGGAATAGCTTCTTCCCTCCTCCCTCAGATTTCTGAACAGTCAATGAACCTTGAACAATTCTGCTCTCTTTCTGTAGTACTTATTGGAACCTTTGGTAAATGGCTCAATATATTCCACAGCACTGCTGTTGCAAAACAACAAATTTCCCAACACGCACACATCAGTGATATTAAACCTGATTCTGACCCCAATCTGCTTAGGGGTGGTGGTAATCTTCTGGCACCATTTTGATGCCACAATGAGGGAGCAGTCAGCAAAATGGATTCAGTCCTGACTCCAGGCACCGCCTGCATGACGTTTAAATGTTTCCCTGTGACTATGCAAGCTCCCTCATAGAATTATGGTTTCCTCCAACGCTGCTGGCACACGAGTACTTACTCCTGGTGTAAGTGGAAAGGAGGAGCAACAGGGAGTGGATGGCACATAAGAGAGAATAAGTTGTGGAGGTGTACAGGCGATAAGTGGCATAGATAAAGCGGGCAGGCAGAGACCTTTTTACAGGTCAGAAATGACTTATACAAGGGGACATGACTTTAAGGTGACTGGAGGAAAGTCAGAGCTAGGTTTTTTATTATACAAAGTGGTGGGTACATGGAACGTGCTGCCGGGGTGGTGATAGAGACAGACTGTATGCTTTCTGCTACTGTAACTGTACGTTCCAAATGTGCTGTGTGTGACTGTTGGTACTAGGCCTCAGAAGAACGCTGTTTTGTTTGGCTGTGTTCGTGTGTCAGAGAGAAGTACAGCACAGAAATAGGCCCTTCAGCCCATCTAGTCCGTGCCAAAACCACTTAAAACTGCCTACTCCCATCGACCCACACCGGGATCAGAGCCCTCCGTACCCCTGCTACCCATGTACCTATCTAAACTTCTCTAAGACGTTGAAATCGAGCTCGCGCGCACCTCTTGCGCTGGCAGCTCGTTCCACACTCTCACCACCCGCGAGCTGAAGGGCCTGTAAGGCAGCAATGAGGGGAGCGTAGCTTCTGGGAGCCACAATGATATTAATGGGGTGAACAACCTCCTCAAGTAAAGGGGAATGTTCTACCTCCGGAGTCATGAGAAAAACATTAGTGGAAGCTTCCCCCCAAAATAAGTCCTCAGCCCCTTCTACACGGAATTCACAGCTTCAGAAGTGCTCACTGATGTCATTGCCTGGAGCTGACCCGACAGGAGAGCCGTTGTGGCGATATCTGGAAGAAAATGTCAGGAACACTCAGGTCAGGCAGCATCTGTAGAAGTCTTAACCCAGTGTGGGTGTCATTGTACACCAGTCATTGAAAGTGGGCATGCAGGTACAGCAGGTGGTGAAAAAGGCGAATGGTATGCTGACATTCATAGCAGAAGATTTGAGTACAGGTGCAGGGAGGTACTACTGCAGTTGTACAAGGCCTTGGTGAGACCACACCTGGAGTATTGTGTGCAGTTTTGGTCCCCTAATCTGAGGAAAGACATTCTTGCCACAGAGGAGTACAAAGAAGGTTCACCAGATTGATTCCTGGGATGGCAGGACTTTCATATAAAGAAAGGCTGGATCAACTAGGTTTATACCCGCTGGAATTTAGAAGATTGAGGGGGGATCTGATTGAAACGTATAAAATTCTAAAGGGATTGGACAGGCTAGATGCAGGAAGATTGTTCCCAAAGTTGGGGAAGTCCAGAACGAGGGGTCACAGTTTGAGGATAAAGGGGAAGCCTTTTAGGACCGAGATGAGGAAGAACTTCTTCACACAGAGAGTGGTGAATCTGTGGAATTCTCTGCCACAGGAAACAGTTGAGGCCAGTTCATTGGCTATATTTAAGGATTTCGATATGGCCCTTGTGGCTAAAGGGATCAGGGGGTATGGAGAGAAGGCAGGGACAGGGTTCTGAGTTGGATGATCAGCCATGATCGTACTGAATGGCGGTGCAGGCTCGAAGGTCTGAGTGGCCTACTCTTGCACCTATTTTCTATGTTTCTCTCTCCGCAGCTGCTGCGTGACCTGTTGACCAATTTGTTTCTTTCTCAGACCCACGGGGATAACGTGTGTTATTATAACAGACGGGGTGGGACGGCAGACGTAATGTTATTGCAGCGCCAGCTGCCCGGGTTCAATTCCTCCGCCGTCTGTAAGGAGGCTGTATGTTCTCCCCGTGACTGTGTGGGTCTCCTTCCACAGTTCAATGATGTGCCAGTTCGGAGGTCAACCTGTCCTGTAATTAGGCTAGTGTTAAATAGGTGCGTTCCAGGGCAGCACGGCTCGAGAGGCAGGAAGGGCTTGTTCCACACAGTATCTCTAAATAAATTAATTCATATGGTGGTGCTACACCATAATTCATATGGTGAGGCTGCTACATTCAGACCTTTAAGAGACTCTTAGATAGACTTGGGTGTCGGGGTGGAGATACGTCTCTACCAAAGGAGGTGCAAGAAACACCTTCCCTCCGCTAGCCTGCAGGTCACCTTTGGACAAGGTCTAGTGCCCGCCCCCCGCCCCCCGATTCAAAGTCACGTGAAGCCATGGGGGCAGGTGGTGGATGGTCATACGAGCAGCCGGTGCACATCACAATTCCCGGTTATGCGGCCACTGACGCCAGGCTAGACAATCTCTGAGAAGTATTGATAATGGCTGGGGTCACCTGTCTTGTACAGACACGGACCAGAAGACGGCAATGGCAAGCCACTTCTGCAGAAAGATTTTGCCAAGAACAAACATGGTCGAGGACCATGATCGCCTACGCAATACCACACATTACCAAGCAACGGACTGCGAAAGAGACATGGATTAAATAAAAATGGAGGTTTATGGACTATGTAGAAAGGAAGGGCGAGATTGATGGGCTGAAGGCCCGGTACTGTTTTCTATCTGCTCTTGTTTACACAACCTCAGGAAGAGCTAAAGCCTTTTAGAGCCACGTTTCCTAAATTACAATGTAGGAAGTAGAGCAGCTGATTTGCAAACAGCAAAAATAAACATATCACATCAATAATGACAAAACTATCTGACATACAGTATTGTGCAAAAGTCTTCGGCACACATATATATATTTTTTTAAACTACGGTGACTGATTATATAACAAGTACTGTAATAATTTTATGTACTGCACCGCACTGCCACAAACCACATTTCAAGACATCTGTGATTGATGATAAAACAGATTTTGATAGAGTCTCTCTTGTGGACTGGGAGTGGGAAGGGGAACTATAGTTAGGGAGAGGGGAAGGAGCAGGAAGCACCAGAGAGATATTCTGTACTGATCAATAAACCAATTGTTTGGAATCAAATGACCTTGCCTGGTGCCTCAGGGCTGGGTGTGTCTGCACCCGTGCCACCCGACACTCCTTCTCTGCCATCTGTCCCACAGCATTCCCAACATCCTTTGCTCCCGCCAGATTTACAAATTTGTTCTCCACCCCACGTTGACAAACACAGGATACACACACACAAACGTACATGTGCCTAAGGCTCTTGCACAGAACCGCATACTGAAGCAAGACAGAATGGAGGAACTCAGCAGGTCAGGCAGCATCTTTAGAGGGAAACCACAGTGTTTCAGGTCAAGACCCTTCACCTGGTCCAGGAGGATTTTAACCTGAAACCTTAATGGCCCATTTCCATCCACATCCATAGGTGCTGACTGACCTGCTGAGTTCCTCCAGCTTTTTGTGCTTTGCTCCAGGCTCCAGCATCTGATATGGTCTGATACTGGTGGGGTCCACTGCACAGGATCAAAGTAAGCTGCAGAAACGTGTAAACTCAGTCAGCTCCATCAGGGGCACCAGTCTCCACAGTATCCAGCATATCTTCAAAAGGCCATGCCTCAGAAAGGCGGCATCCATCATTAAGGACCCCCATCACCCAGGACATGCCCTCTTCTCATTGCTACCATCGGGAAGGAGGTACAGGAGCCTGAAGACACACCCTCAACGATTCAGGAACAGCTTCTTCCCCTCTGCCATCCGATTCATGAATGGACATTGAACCCATGAACACAACCTCACTACTTTTTTTATTTCTATTTTTACACTACTGGTTTAACTATTTTATATATAGATTTACTTGATTCCGTTTTTTTCTCTATTATCATGTATTGCATAGTACTGCTGCCGCAAAGTTAAAACAAATTTCATGACCTATGTCAGTGATATTAAACCTGATTATGATTTACATCATAAACACAAGAGATTTGGAAATCCAGAGCAACACACACACACACACACACACACACACACACACACAATGCTGGAGGAACTCAGCAGGTCAGGCAGCATCTATTGAAATGAATAAACAGTCAACATTTTGGGCTGAGACCCTTTACAGGACTGAACAGGAAGGGAGAAGATGTCAGAATAAAAAGTTGGGGGCGAGGGGAAGGAGGATAGCTGGAAGCTGACAGGTGAGGCCAGGAAAAATAAAGGGCTGGTGAGGAAGGAATCTGATGGGAGCGGAGAGTGGATAGGAGAAAGGCAGGTGAGAGGAGATAAGAGGCTAGAGTAGGGATGAGAGGAAGAGGGGAGAGGGAGGTGATTCTTTTTTCCTCCGGAAGGAGAAATCGATGTTCATGCCATCGGGTTGGAGGCTACCCAAACGCAATACAAGGTGTTGCTCCTCTGCCCTGAGGGTGGCCTCATCTTAGCACAAGAGGAGGTCATGGACCAACATGTCGGAATGGGAACTAAAACATTTGGCCACCGGGAAGTCCCACTTGTGGCGGACAGAGTGGAGGCACCCGACGAAGAGCCCCCCCCTCCCACTTTACAAAGTGTCTTAACAATGTAGAGGAGGACTCAATAGAGGACCTCAACAGATTCACAGGTGAGGCACAGCCTCACCTGGAAGGACTGTTTAGGGCCTTGAATAGAGGTGAGGGAGGAGGTGTTGGGGCAGGTGTAGCACTGAGGGAGGAAAGAACAGACATGGGGATTTCACAGGGTGCGATCCCTGCGGAAAGCCCAGAAGCAAGGGGGGTGGGGGGGGGTAAAGATACATTTAGTGGTAGGATCCCTCTGGAGATGGCTGAAGCTGTGGGGGATAATGTGGTGGATGTGGAGATGGTGGGTAAGGACAAGAGGTGCTCTACCTCTGTTAAGTACACTGATGTACACCGTTTTTTTCTGAGCTTCATACGAGCAAGGAACTTCATGGCACATTACAATAAACTTTGTCACATGGTGTGAGCAGAATTATCTGCAGCTTAATGTGAAAAAAACTAAGGAGCTGGTGGTAGACCTGAGGAGAGTTAAGGTAACGGTGACACCTGTTTTCATCCAGGGGGTCAGTGTGGACATAGTGGAGGATTACAAATACCTGGGGATACGAATTGACAATAAACTGGACTGGTCAAAGAACACTGAGGCCGTCTACAAGAAGGGACAGAGCCGTCTCTATTTCCTGAGAAGACTGAGGTCCTTTAACATCTGCCGGACGATACTGAGGATGTTCTATGAGTCTGTGGTGGCCAATGCGATCATGTTTGCTGTTGTGTGCTGGGGCAGCAGGCTGAGGGTAGCAGACACCAACAGAATCAACAAACTCATTCGTAAGGCCAGTGATGTTGTGGGGATGGAACTGGACTCTCTGACGGTGGTGTCTGAAAAGAGGATGCTGTCTAAGTTGCATGCCATCTTGGACAATGTCTCCCATCCACTACATAACGTACTGGGTGGGCACAGGAGTACATTCAGCCAGAGACTCATTCCACCGAGATGCAGCACAGAGCATCATAGGAAGTCATTCCTGCCTGTGACCATCAAACTTTACAACTCCTCCCTTGGAGGGTCAGACACCCTGAGCCAATAGGCTGGCCCTGGACTTATTTCCTGCCATAATTTACATATTACTATTTAATTATTTATGGTTCTATTACTATTTAATTATTTATGGTGCAACTGTAACAAAAACCAATTTCCCCCGGGAACAATAAAGTCTGACTATGACTAACTGATTGAGGCCACCTGCAGCTGCCAAGGAATAAATCCTATCTACTTCAGTGCACAGCCATCGTCTCTTTGAAGTGGGGGTGGGGGCTCAAAACATCCAACTTTCAGAAGTAGAAACGAGTTGCAGGGCACTACAGCCCCTTCGGCCCATCTAGTTCGTGCTATCTAGTCCCATCGAGCAGCACTTGGGACCATGGCGCTCCATAACCCCTCCCACCTAAACTTCTCGGTAAGTGTGGGCGAGTGGACCGATGCAAGAGCTTTGGAAACCGGAATAAGGAGCAACTCGGAGCAAATCACCCGGCGCAGGGTCCGTTTTGTTCACCCACCTCCCCAGCAGTCAACTCTAAATGGGGCCTCAGGATGAAGCCCGCGGCCTCCATCCCTCCGGTGAGAGGAGGTGTGGGGAAAGAGCCTGAGGGGGTGCCGGGAGCTCAAGGGAAGGCCAGAGACTCCCGGGCGGGACAGGAAGCCGCATCCCCCAGGCCCCCATCAGGTGCAATCAAAGCGGGCACTCACGGGGCCACCCCGACCCTGGACTCAGGCCCACGCGATGCAAGGGGGCTGCATCCACCCCTCCGGCCCCCGGTTCCCGAGCCCGAAGCGTCAACGAGCCCCGCGGCCGCCCTCCCCGACCACCCGAGGCCGCTTTACCTCAGCCGCCCTCCCGCCAGCGCCGCCATCTTGGGCCCCGACACTCGAAGCCGCTCCGCGTGACGTCGGCGCGCACCTGAGCGTCAGCCGCGCGCCGGCCGGGCCACGCCCCCCCAACCTCCCACTGTCTCCCTCGCTCGGCATCTCAGCGCCGACACGTCAGCGTCCGCTGATTGGTCGGAGTCGCACGGGGGTGGGGGGGGGGTGGCCCTTTGCGCGTTGCCAGGGGCGTGGGTTAATGATTGACAAGCCGGTTGTCAACCTGAGACTGATTGACAGCCCGGGGTCAACCCGAGTTTGATTGGCAGATATGGTTTGGATTACTGTATGCACTTTCCACTTTTATCATAGAAGCCGGCCCTTCAGCCCCTCTAGTCCGTGTCCGACTATAATCTGCTACTCCATCGACCTGCACCTGGACCATAGCCCCCCAAATCCCTACCATACCTTTCCAAACTTCTCTTAAATTGAAATCGAACCTTCATCCACCGCTTCCGCAGGCAGCTCGTCCACCCTCTATGAGTGAAAAATTTCCTCCTCATTATTCCTCTTAAATATTTCGTCTTTCACCCTTAACCCATGACCCAAAAAAAAAGCCTGCTTGCATTCACCTTATCTATACCCCTGATAATTTTATATACCTCTATCAAATCTCCTCTCAATCAGACAACACACATAAAAGTTGCTGGTGAACATAGCAGGCCAGGCAGCATCTCTAGGAAGAGGTGCAGTCGACGTTTCAGGCCGAGACCCTTCGTCAGGACTAACTGAAGGAAGAGTGAGTAACAGATTTGAAAGTTGGAGGGGGAGGGGGACCCAGAGGATGGGCAAGAGGTATATTCAGAGGGACAGAGGGAGAAAAAGGAGAGTGAGAGAAAGAATGTGTGTATAAAAATAAGTAACAGATGGGGTACGAGGGGGAGGTGGGGCATTAGCGGAAGTTAGAGAAGTCGATGTTCATGCCATCAGGTTGGAGGCTACCCAGACGGAATATAAGGTGTTGTTCCTCTAACCTGAGTGTGGCTTCATCTTACCAGGTAAACTTGAGGGCAGGGTGAAAGTTGGAGGCAAAGTTAATAAACCATCCTCTGGGTCCCCTCCCCCCTTGTCTTTCTTCCCGGACCTCCTGTCCCATGATCCTCTCGTATCCCCTTTTGCCTATCACCTGTCCAGCTCTTGGCTCCATTCCTCCCCCTCCTGTCTTCTCCTATCATTTTGGATCTCCCCCTCCCCCTCCAACTTCCAAATCCCTTACTCACTCTTCCTTCAGTTAGTCCTGACGAAGAGTCTCGGCCCGAAACGTCGACTGTACCTCTTCCTACAGATGCTGCCTGGCCTGCTGCGTTCACCAGCAACTTTGATGTGTGTTGCTTGAATTTCCAGCATCTGCAGAATTCCTGTTGTTTCCTCTCAATCAGAATCAGGTTTATTATCACCGGCATGTGACATGAAATTTGTTTAATTTAGCAGCAGCAGTTCAATGCAAAACATAATCAACTAGCACACAGAGAAAAAATAATAAATAAAAATAAAACATAATAATAAATACACAAGTAAATCAATTACATATATTGAATAGATTTTTTTAAACATGCAAAAACAGAAATACTGTAATTTTTTTAAAAAATGAGGTGGGCCTTCAGGCTTCTGTACCTGATGGTAACAGTGAGAAAAGGACATGCCCTGGGTACTGGAGGTCCTTTATAATGGATGCTGCCTTTCTGAGACACCACTCCCTGAAGATGTCCTGGGTACTTTGTAGAGAGCTCTGGTTAATTCTTATTTTGGCTTCTGCCCCCTTTCTTTCCCCCAGGTCTGATGAAGGGTCTCAGCCCAAAATGTCACTCAACTGTTTATTCCCTTTCACAGATGCTGCCTGACCTGCTGAGTTCCTCCAGCACAGTGTGTGTGTGTGTGTGTGTGTGTGTGTGTGTGTGTTAGTCAGTCAAGGTATCCAGCATGCGCAGATTCTCCTCTGCTTAGATATGTTTGCCCAAGGTTTAAGTTTTAACTTGCAAGCCAATGTTTGTGCAAAATTGGCAGAAACTTTGGCATCTGAAGCTTGTAATAAAAGAGAGTGTGTAACAGTCCTCCTCAGCAAGGGGTTAATGGGTAAACAGCTCAGAATGAGACTTAATATCACCAGCATACGGCATGAAATTTGTTGTCTTTGCAGGTACAGTGCAATACTAATTATAGGAAAAAACATGAATTGCAGTGTGTATGTGTATATAAGAAAGTTAAATAGTGGGCACATGGCCAAGTGGTTAAGGCATTTGCTAGTTTGCTCTGCAACGACACTGGTGCCAAGCTGTATGGGTCCTAATGCCCTTCCCTTGGACAACATCGGTGTCGTGGAGAGGGGAGACTTGCAACATGGGCAACCGCCGATCTTCCATACAACCTTGCCCAGGCCTGCGCACTGGAGAGTGAAGACTTTCCAGGCGCAGATCCATGGTCTCGCAAGACTAACGGATGCCTAAAAGAAGTTAAATAAGTCACGCAAAAATAGAAATAAAAAAGTAGTGGGCATCGTTCATGGGTTCAATGTCCATTCAGAAATCGGATGGCGGAGGGGAAGAAGCTGTTCCTGAATCATCGAGTGTATGTCTTCAGGCTCCTGTACCTCCTCCCCGATGGTAGCAATGAGAAGAGGGCATGTCCTGGGTGATGGGGGTCCTTAATGATGGACGCTGCCTTTCTGAGGCATCGCTTCTTGGAGATGTCCTGGATACTACTGAGGCCGGTGCCCATGATGGAGCTGACTGAGTTTACAACCCTCTGCAGCTTATTTCGATCCTGATTATTTCCACCTCTCCCCCCCCCATACCAGACAGTGATGCAGCCAGTCAGAATGCTCTCCACGGTACATCTGTAGGATTTTTTGAGTGTTTTAGGTGAAATACCAAACCTCCTCAAACTCCTAACGAAATATAGCTGCTGTCGTGCCACCTTTGAAGCTGCATGGATACGTTGGGCCCGGGTTACAACCTCGGAGATATTGGCACCTGGGAACTTGAAACTGCTCCCTCGCTGGAGAGCATCCTGGCTGGTCGCATCGCCGTCTAGTAAGGGGTCTCCGATGCCACAGGACGGCAGGGGGAAGAGGGCTGGAGACTCAGCCTACTCCATGATGGGCACAACCCCCACCCCCACCGTTGAGGGCACCTTCAGGAGACCAGCGCGCCCGTCACCGAGGACCCTCGCGGTCAGGAATACCCCCTCCCTTTTGTTACTCCCATCGAAGGAGGGGTACAGGAGCCTGAAAGTCACACTCGGCAGTCCAGGAACGGCCCTTTACCCTCGGCCATCAGATTTCTGAACCTATTAACTCTACCTTCTTATTCCTTTTTTTTTTGCACTACTTAATAATTTTTGTAATTCATGATCTTTGCAACTCTGCCACGGAGGGTCCCAAGCCCGGCTGCGGAAGGAGGAGGGTTGGGCGTGGGGCTAGCCACCCCATCCCTGAAAAAACCCGGAGTTACAGAAACGCCAACAGCCAGCTCCAAGGACCTCATCCCTGGGAGAGGAAGGTGGGCTACACCTCGGGACAGCTTGAAAGACTGGCGCAGGACGGAGGACTCTGGCGGGCTGCCGTCGGCTGCCTCCGACCCGGTAAGCAAGTATGTGCGTCTTTGCGCCGAGAGGATCATGGGGGACTCCCTACCATCCATCGGGGACGTTTATCAGGAGCGCTGCGTACACGGGGCCCTTGGTATTATCAAGGATCCCACCCGTCCATCCTGCGTGCGCGTGGCCAAGTGGTTAAGGTGTCCGTCTGGTGATTTGAAGGTCGTGAGTTCGATCCCCAGCCGAGGGAACGTGTTGTGTCCTTGAGCAAGGCACTTAACCACACATTGCTCTGCGACGACACTGGTGCCAAGCTGTATGGGTCCTAATGCCCTTCCCTTGGACAACATCGGTGTCGTGGAGGGGAGACTTGCAGCGTGGGCAACTGCCGGTCTTCCATACAACCTTGCCCAGGCCTGCGCCCTGGAAGTCCATGGTCTCATGAGACTAATGGATGCCTATATAAAAAAAACATCCATCCAGCATCCTCGTTGACTCTCTACCCTCAGGAAGGAGACTCCGATACACAAAGACAAGAACGGTCGGGATGGGAAACAGTTTCTTCCCTCAGGCCATTAGGCTTCTGAACTCCCGGCCGCATTGCATTCGAAGTGTCATTGGTTAATCTGTTCCATACCTCACAATATTTAATATTTATAGACTTTAGTTTGTTTATTTATGCGTAATTTGTTTGTAGATTTAATTCTTATTTTCCTAAATTACCAGGTGTTGTTGTGTGTGTTATGTGTACTACTGTGCTGTACACCCTGGTCTGGAGAAACGTTGTCTCGTTTGCTGATATACATGTACTGTATGTAGTTAAATGACAGTAAACTTGACTTACAACATGCTGGAGGGACTCAGCAGGCCGGGCAGCATCTGTGGAAACGATCAGTCGCCGTTTTGGGCCAGGATGCTGCCCGACCTGCTGAGTTCCTCCAGCATGTTGTGAGTGTCGCTTTGACCCCAGCATCTGCAGAGTATTTTGTGAGTAAACTTGACCTGACTTGACACCACATGCTGTTACAAAACGACTAATTTCATATCATCTTGGTCTCAGAGTCATAGACCACCTCAGAAATAAGCCTTTCGGCCCATCTAGTCCATGTCGGACTGTTACTCCGCCTCGTCCCATCGTCACGGACCCGACCATAAAGCATGGCAGCAGAATTGGCCCTTTCAGCCTGTAGATTCCAGCATTCCGGTGATAGTAAGTCGGATTCTGACCATCCCCAGGTAAGGCAGGCACTGGGGAAAGGGAAAGGGAAATGGTTCCTCCTCCACAGATGCCGCACAGCTTTCTGGGTGTTCCGGTTTAGACTTCAGATTTCCAATATTTTAAAATTTCAGTGGCAGAAGACAAAGGAGGGGCCTGTGCTGTAGAATGCAAAATCCCTCTTGAACTTGCTTCTTAAAATCCGGAGGACGCAAATGGAAATTTTGTTTACTTGTGAAACAAAAGAGCGTCAGATGAGTCTCCAGAGCCAGCCCTCAACTACCCGTTGTGTCCTGCCACCTCACTCCCTCCTCCTGCTTCCCTCCCTCCTATCTCCACCTTCGCTCACACCCTCTGCTTTCCCTCCCTCCTTTTTCCCTGCCTCCCCACTCTCTGCCCTCGCTCTCTCCCTCTCCCCTTCCTCTCCTCACTCGCTCCCTCCCTCCCTCATCTTTCCCTGCCTCCGCACTCTCTCCCTCCCCCCGTCTCCCCATTCTCTCCCTCCCTCCCCATCTTGCCCTGTCTCCCTCCCTCCCCACTCTGTCCCCTCACTCACTGCCCCTCCCCTTCCTCACTCCCTCATCTTTCCCTGCCTCCCCACTTTCCCTCCCCTCCCTATCTGCCCGTTCTCTCCCTCCCTCCCCTCTCTCCTTCCCCACTCCCTGCCTTTCCTCCATCCTCTCTCCCTGCCTTCCCCCCTCCCTCCCGGCTTCTCGCACCCTGCACACTCCTTGCCTGCCCCAACCTCCCCCCCCCCCCGCCGCCTCTCTCCCTCTCCCCTTGGCCTCCGCCGCTCCGGAGAAAACAAGTTTGTCCAGCTTCTCCTAGGAGCTCACGCTCCCCAATCCAGGCCGCATCCTGGCGAGCCTCTTGCGCGCCTCCTCCAAAGCCTTCATGCCGTTCCAGAACCGCAGAGAACCCCCAACCAAAGGCTTGCTCAATCTTGTACTGAACACCCTGACCAAAGAAGATGAGAGTCTGATTTGGAGCCCAAGATCCCTCGGTAAATCCGTGCTCCACGGGGTCCTGCCATTTATTGGCTTTTAAGACGTAGGAGCAGAAGGGCCAATTGGCTCATCAAGCCAGGATGACACTGAGCTGTGATACTCATCAAGGCTGTAGCTCAGATTCAGTTGTTTCTTAACTTTGCGAAGGTGGTTTTAACTCCGGCGTGGGTAGTCTTAAGCCCAGCTGCGAGAGGAGAGGGGTTCGGCACAGGGGATGGGGGCTAGCAACCCCATCCCAGAGCTACAGAAAAGCTCCAAAGACCTCACCCCTGGGAAGGGAAGGATCTTCGACTGGGCTACGCCTTGAAAGGCCGGCCCAGGAGAAAGGGCCCTGGAAGGCAGCCCGTGCCCCAGTAGGAGGGATGGTTTTGGGGACAGTGCAGGGAGCTAGGGATTGGGTTGGGGATGAGGGACAATTCAGGTTCCTGGCTATCAACATCTCCCAGGACCTAACCTAACCCCAACATATTGACACAAACACGAGGAAATCTGCAGATGCTGGAATTTCAAGCAACACACATCAAAGTTGCTGGTGAACGCAGCAGGGCAGGCAGCACCTCTAGGAAGAGGTACAGTTGACGAATCGGGCCAAGACCCTTCATCAGGCCTTACAGTCAACGTTCCTCACGAAGGGTCTCGGCCCGAAACGTTGACTGTATCTCTTCCTAAAGATATTGCCTGGCCTGCTGCGTTCACCAGAAACTTAGGTGTGTGTTGCCCAATATAGATTCGGCTACAAAGAAGGCAGCAATATTTCATCAGGTGTTTGAGGAGTCACGGAAAACACAAATTTCTACGGTGGAGAACATTCTGACTGGCTGCATCACCGTATGGGTGGGGGGCTACTGCACAGGATGGAAATAAGCTGCAGAGAGTTGTAAACTCAGTCAGCTCCATCATGGGCACCGGCCTCTGTAGTATCCAGGACATCTTCAAGGAGTGATGCCTCAAAAAGGCACACACACACACACACACAGTTTTTTCTATTATTGCCGCAGCAAATTTAACAAGTTTCATGACATATGCTGGTGACATTAAACCTGACTCTGATCAGATGAGAGGCAGTTAATGATGTGCCAGGGACAGCAGCCAGCGGTCAGAGGGCTCTGTGGTCAAAGGCCAGTGATCCACATGGACGGATGTCGGGTTGGCAGGCGCTGAGGACGAAGAGCAGCAACCCCTGTGGGCAACGACTGAGGTCGGTGGACGAGAGCTGGTGACCGCTCCCCAGGTCAGAGTTCCTGCAGGCAGGAGGCACAAAGCCAGTTGAACCCCTTCACTGTGTCTCAATCTACGAGAAAAATAAGTGATTCCAAATCGGAATCGAGTCTGCTCCGCCATTCCATCAGAGCCGACTAATTATCCCTCTCAATTCCATTCTCTGCCTTCTCCCCATAACCTTTGCCACCCTGACTAGTTAAGAACCTATCAACCTCTGTTTTAAACATACCCAATGACTTGGTCTCCACAGCCGCCTGTGGCAATGAATTCCGCAGACTCTCCACCCTCTGGCTGAAGGAATTCCTCCTCATTTCTATTCTAAAAGAATATCCTTCTATTCTGTGTCCACTGGTCCTAGACTCCCCCACTATAGGAAACATCCTCTCCACATCCACTCTATCTGTGTCCTCTGGTCCTAGACTCCCCCACTATAGGAAGCATCCTCTCCACATCCACTCTATCCGTGTCCTCTGGTCCTAGACTCTCCCACTATAGGAAACATCCTCTCCACGTCCACTCTATCTGTGTCCTCTGGTCCTAGACTCCCCCACTATAGGAGACACTCTCTCCACTACCACTGTATCTGTGTCCTCTGGTCCTAGACTCCCCCACCATAGGAAATATCCTCTCCACATCCACTCTATCAAGGCCTTTCAATATTTGATTGGTTTAAATGAGATTCCACCTCATTCTTCTAAACTCCTTTGAGTACAGGCCCAAAGCCATCAAATGCTCCTCGTACTTTAACCCTTTCATTCCCGGGATCATTCTCATGAACCTCCTCTGGACCCTCTCCAATGCCAGCGCACCTTTTCTTAGATGTGGAGCCCAAAACTGCCTGCAATACTCCAAGTGCCTTTTATAAATCCACCGTTTTCCTTGGGAATGTTGCGTTATCTAATCTTGCTGTTGCAAGTACACTTTTCACAGCATCTGTGTAGACGTGTACACAAGAATAAATTTGGCCTTGGCGTTGAATGTGTAAAGCCTGTATCCACAGCCTACCCGCGAGTAGACAAGGTACCATGGGTAGGTCGTGGGTACAAACTATACATATTTAATGCCAAAGCCGGTTAGCGTGACACAATTACAGCTCGGACCATACCAAGTCTCCTTCCTTCCGAATCTGCGGAGGTTCGACACGACTTCTAAAACTTTTGACAAACTTCTATAGGTGTGCGGTGCTGAGTGTATTGACGGGCTGCATCACAGCCTGGTATGGAAACACCGATGCCATCGAACGGCAAATCGTACAAAGCTAGTGGATTTGGCCCAGTACATCGCAAGTAAAGCCCTCCCCAGCACTGAGCACATCTACGTGAAATGGTGTCGTAGGACAGCAGTAATCATTATCAGAGATCTTCACAGTTTGTTGTCTTCTGCACTCTGGTTGACCTTCCACTGATCCTGTTTACAGTTACTGTTCTATAGATTTGCTGAGAATGCCCGCAGGAAAATAGATCTCAGGGTTGGATATGGTGACATACATGTACTCTGACAATAAAATTCACTGTGAACTTTGACTTTGAGGTCTAGCAAGGGCCCATGCATTCATGATGGGACGTGAGTCAATCTGCAGAAGCAGGGCTGAAAAATATATTCAGATTGTTTAAGGAATGCAAACCCTTTAATCCAATTCTTGGACTGGGGGTGGGGTCATTCTTATCATACCGTGCCCCTACTCCTTGATCTATTCAGACACACTAGATCCCTGTACCTATTAATAATCCTATCAATGTAAATGTCTGCTAAATCGAAACTCAGATCCACCATTCTGTCTGTAGCTTTGTCAGGATTAATATGCAGGGGATTCTGGTTAATTGGGGGCAGCCGCTTATTTGGGACGACTCTTGAAGACCAACACCAAGCGTGAAAGTAGCCAGGATTCCCTCCGTTTATCTGGTACAATATGTCTGCTTATTTCGGGCAGGGGACCGTTGCCGAATAGTTTCTACCCAGCGTCAGACGTGTTGCATTTGTGTGGCCCCTGGACACCACACCGAGCTTAGAGCAAACAGTTTTTAAATAGCGTACCTTCGTGTTCAAAAGGCAGTGATTTTTTTTTTTTTGGTGGGAAATAAGCAGCAAGACGATTCAGAACCGTTTTGCTCACTGTGGCTTCAGGCTTGTTGATGCCAGAAAGATTTTGGCCCAATTAAACCACTGCTCCAATTAGCTGAAGTTTCAAGGAAATAGTTAAAAAGGTATATTTTTAAAAAAAGAAAAACTACCAGCCAGGAGTGGAAATGAAACAATTGCACCTCCTCAACAAGTTAGGCACTACGCAGAACTTGAAGGTACCGACAATCACCTTGAATGTTACAATGAAGATGAAGATTTGGAGAATGCAATTGTCGACAGCCTTGTGTGAAGTCAGTGCATTATCTTCACTAGGAGTCTGTGCTGATTTTGTTCATTTACAGTCAACCAAAAGAACAGGGCAGCGTATGCTGGACGAATTCCTCCGTCTACAGTAGTCATTCGGCCTACCCAGCTGCCTGCATTCGGCCCACAACCCTGCATGTCCCTTCCCACTATGTACCTATCTAAATGCCTCCCAAACTTAGTATTTGTAGCCGTCTCGACCACCTCCACTGGCGGCTCGTTGCAGGTACTCACTTCCCTTTGCGAAATGGAACTGACCACTCTGGTCTCTTTCAAATCTCTTCCCTCCTCAACTTCTACCTACACCCCTCTAGTTGGGGTGTCCAGGGGAGGGGCAGCTCACTCACCTTCCGACCCCACCGCACCGCACACACAGCTCTCACCTGTGGCTCCAAGTAGCCGTTTGGGAGACAGCGGCCACGTCCCGGTACTCCGCTTCGACAGGCGGGCTGAACCGGGTGAGGGTCGCCAGCGGGCCTCGTACCCCGGGGAGACACGGACGTGCCCGTCCCAGCAGGTGAAGTCGGCTCCGTGCGGACTGGGCGGGTGAGACCCAACGGCCAGGGAGCCGGTTCTGTAACGCCCCGTGTGGAGAGCGAAGGGTGCGACGAGGCACGGAAAACGTCACGGTCACCCACTGTAACCAGGGAAGACCCCGGTTTGTGATGCTTGTCTGTACCACTGGACCCGGATTTCCGAGGTCGAGAGAGTGCAACTTCCCTCTAATTCTTAAATTTAATTTAAATACATAATTTGCTACTCAGTTTTAACTATTTCCATGAAACCAGATGATTGGGGCAGCCGCTTAATTGGGCCGAAATGTCCTGGTCGCGATGTGTCCCAATTTACCGGAATCCATTGTACATTGGGATCTGAGTTTTCAGGTTGTGATCACCAGACGTACATCGCTGATCCTGGAAGGGAATGCCTCATCACTCACACATCTTTTCTGAAGCCTCGAATGGTCTCAGCTGTATTTCTAAATGAAACACTGATAAGGCACTGACGACGTGGATGTCCTTCAGTGACGATACCCAGCAGAAACAACAAACAAATATTTATTCAGTCCACAGTTCTTCTCAAAACATCGTATAGAACCATTTACAAAGAGAAGAGGTCAGTATTCACAAGGCCTCTCGCTACGCAAGAGTATTTGACTGCGGAGTCCTGCTGGCACAGTGGTACAGGGGCCGGTCTACCCCTGACTGGGGCAATAACCTTTCCCCCGTGACTGGATCCCAATTGGCAGGTTGCCTTTCACTGGGGTTTGGCTGGTGGGATTGGGGGGGGGGGTTGGTGGTCACTCGGCCCATCGTTGTCCATGCTAGCCCCCCCCCCCAGCAGGGCAATCCGGTTCAAGACTCTACACACATGATAACGCTCCAGCCCCCGACATATTGCCCCTAGCTGGGCGGAAAATTAAATAAGGATCTCACCCCCCCCCCCACCTCCTGTGACCAATCCCAGAGGTGGCGGCGTGGGCAGGAGCAGGGAAAGCAAGGGGGGGTCTAACTTTGGGGCCCGGCAGCGGAGCAAGTGGGGCAGTGATTCAAACCCTTACAGGGGCATCCCACCAGGCAGGGGCCCATACACTGGGGGTTGGCTGCTGGGAAGAGGGTGGCAAAATGCTTGGGACAGAGGACGAGGCCATTTGGCCCATCGCTGTCCATGTTGACTGCTCGGAACGGGGCCGAAGTTAGGGGACCAACAGGGGATCGAGTCTGCGGGGGGGGCAACGACAGGGGTTCGTCTCACTCAAACTGGCACAACAAGGTCTCCAACTGGCATGGGACAGGGGAAGGGAAACGTGCGTGGGAAGGGAGAAGGGAATGATGTGGGACAGGGAAAATTAATGTGTGGGGGACGGGACGAGGGAATGTTGTGGGATGGGGAAGAAGACGGAAAGAAGTGGTGTGGGACGGGGGAAGGAAACGGTGTCGGATGAGGGAAGGAAATGGTGTGGGACAGAAGGGGGGAGTATCGTTGGATGGAAGTGGGGGATATCATTGGATGGGGGAGAATATCATCGTACGAGAGGGTGGATTAATGCAGGACAGGAGGGGACGGGGGAATGGATGGGCCGGAGAAGTGGACACGGGTGCTGGAAGGCGGTCAGAGCTGGAAGTGGCCGTAGAGGTGACCCAGGCGGTCGATGTTCTTGTGCAGGACGCTGTGCAGCACGCCCAGGCACCGGTCCAGGTCGCCGTCCCGGGGGAACTCGCGGTAGAAGCAGCCCGTCTCGGTGTCGAAGCTGAACTTCTGGGGCAGCGGCCCGTTGGCCCGCAGGTAGGCCCAGACGCCGAGCAGCAGCAGGCGCACCTCGAAGGGGGCCAGCAGGTGGAAGACCTCGTGCATGCAGCCCAGCTCGGGCGGCAGCAGCTGCCCCTCCGCCATGCAGTCCAGCAGCTCGCGGGAGGCGTGCAGCGGCCAGGCAGAGGCGGTGGCGCTGGCGTGCCGTGAGGCCTCCCAGTGGGCCACCAGCGTGGCCAGCAGGGCCCGCAGCAGCACGGAGCAGTGGCAGAGGGCCGGGGGCCCCAGCGCCACCAGCCGCAGGAATCCGAAGAGTAGCGGGCTCTCCTGGAAGCGGTTGCGGATCTGCAGGTCCCGCTCAACCGTGCCCCGGGCTTGCTCCTCTGGCGGCCAGGCCAGCTCGCTGGCCGTCACGTCGGGGCACAGGCCCTCGACCAGGGCTAGGGCCACGGCCTGGGCCGCCTCGGCGCTCACCCGGCCCGGGGTCTCGCTGCAGGCGCAGCGGACCGCCAGGGCCAGCAGCCGGTAGGCGTTGGCGTGGGCCTCGGCCTGGGGCAGCGCTCCCGGGCCGGCGGGCGGCTTCAGGCCGCGGCCGATCACCCCGGCGTGGGAGACGGCCCAGACGCCGCCGAAGCCGACGGCGGCCCCGAGCTCGTGGTTGGCACCCAGCAGGGAGTCGCCGGGGCCGGGCTGGGGGGGAGGCGGGGCGGGGGCGGGGCCCGCGGGCTTGCCGCCGAACAGGCCGGCGTTGGCCGGGTGCAGGGCCGAGGCTACCAGCTGGCGCAGGACGGCGCGCAGGGCGGCCGGCGACGAGGAGGCCAGGCGGGCCAGCAGGTCCCCGGCCGGCGCCTGGTCGCCCCGGCCCCTGCGCAGCACCAGGAAGAAGCGGGAGGCGGCAGCACGCACCAGGCCCGAGAGCTGGGCCGGGCCCAGGCCGGAGGGGGAAGGCGGCAGCGGCAGGGCAGCCAGCAGCCGGGCAGCTCCTTCTGCCACGCCAGCGCCCGCCGTCCGGGCGGGCAGCAGCAGGCGGCCCAGCTGCGGGGCGTGGGCCGAGAGGGCCCGGGCCAGGCCGCCCGCCCCCCCTCCTCCCTCCGCCTCCTCCGCGCCCCCCTCCTCCTCCTCCTCGGCCCTCGCCAGCGCGGCCAGGTTGAGCAGCAGGCGCCGGCACTCGGCGGCCGGGGCCTGGGAGTGCAGGCGCGCCACGCAGCGCCCGGCGGTGGTGGGGACCAGGCCCGGCACCGAGGAGGAGAGGGCCGAGCTGAGCTGGGCGGCCAGGGCCAGCTCCTCCGGGCAGGAGGCCAGGGCCAGCAGCTCACACAGGGCCTCGGCCGCCCAGCCGGGGCCGCAGTAAACGGCCAGCAGACCCAGCAGCTGGTGGGGCCAGGGATGCCGCTTGCACTCGGGCCTGAGCGCCCGGCGGCACAGCTCGGGCAGCCGGTCCTTCAGCCCGTCCAGGAATGGCACGGGCCGGGGCTGGCCCTCCGAGCCCGGCGCCCGGCCGTACACCAGCCGCTGGAGGTGCAGCAGGAGGAGCTGCACCACGCGCTGGCAGGCCTCGCGGACGCTGTCGCGGACGGCCAGGCCCGGCGCCGTGATGACGGAGGCCGGCGCCGCCGTCTCCAGCAAGAAGCCCAGCACGCGGTGGGCACCGGCCCCGCTCTGGCACACCAGGTGCACCAGCAGGCCCAGCAGGTTGTCGGCCTCCTCGCGGCCCAGCCCGGCGAAGCGCTGGTGCAGCTGCTCCAACACCGGCGGTCGCAGCGACTCCACCAGCTCGGCCGAGACGGCGCCCAGCAGGGCCGGCGACATGGCCGCCAGCTGCAGCAGGAAGGGGACGGTGGCCTCGCGGTGGGGGGCCTGCGGGTCCCGGCCGGGCCCCAGGCTGCCGTGGAACATGAGCAGCAGCTCCTGCTTGATGCTGTCGGCGTGCCGGGTGGCCAGGTGGCCCAGGATGCCCACCACCGAGGCGATCTTGGGCACGCGCTGGTCGGCGGCGGCGGGGGGCGGCAGCAGGAGGGGGTCGGCCGGGGAGGGGCCGCCGTGGAGGCAGAAGTCCTTGAGGCCGCAGGACAGCACCCGGCTGATGATGGTGTTGGGGAAGGAGGAGCCGATGTGGGCCACCACCCAGTCGAAGTGGGGCGAGTGCTGGACCGAGGTGTCGAGGAGGGCGTCCACACAGGCGTCCGGGCAGCTGCTGATCATGGACGACAGACACTGCACGTAGATCTCCATCAGCGCCCGGGTGGCCTTGCAGGACATCCACAGCTGCAGCAACTCGTTCAGGCTGCTGGCGTGGGGCACCCGGTGGCGCCCCGAGTACTTGCTGCTCAGCTGCCCCATCAGGTCGATGGACCAGCCCGAGACCAGCGGCGCCCAGGACCTGGGGTTGGAGCGCACGAACTCGGACAGCACGCTCTGGATCTCCTGCGTCACGTCGTCCAGCCCCGGGCCGGCCAGGGGCCCCGCCGGGCTGCCCTCCCGCTCCAGCGCCAGGATGTAGCTGGCCACCGACTCGTCGAAGACGCTGCGCAGGTGCTCCAGCACGGCGGCCCGGGCCGGCGGCAGGTTGCGCAGCAAGAGGATTCCGCAGCGGGCGTGCTCCTTCACCGTCAGCTTGTGGCCCTGCACCGGGTCCGCTGATGTATGCCTAGGCTGATGAATGCCTTCATCTCCTGCAGGAGTTCCTGCGAACTGGAGGAGAGAGAGAGACAGAGTGAGAGAGGTAGAGAGAGATACGAAATAGAGAGAGAGAGAGATAAATAGAAATCGAGATGGAAAGAGCTACAGAGATTAATAGATACACAGAGATGGAGAGAGATGGACAGAGAGAGAAAGGGATAGACGGAGATATTAATAGACAGATAGAGATGAGATGAAGAGAGAGATATGGAGATAAAGATGGAGAGAGGTAGAGATAGATAGAAATATATTAATAGAGATGAAGAGAGATTTAGAGAGATTGAGATTGATAGAGATAGAAAGATAGAGATGAAGATTATGATAGAAAGAGGGATGGAGAGAGAAATAGAGTTAGATAGACGTAGAGGAATATAGAGAGAGGGAGAGAGTGGGGGGAGAGAGAGTGAGGGGGGAGAGTGAGGGGGAGAGAGTGAGGGGGAGAGAGTGAGGGGGGATAGAGTGAGAGGGGATAGAGTGAGGGGGAGAAAGTGAGGGGGAGACAGAGGGAGGAGAGAGTGGGGGGGAGAGAGTGAGGGGGGAGAGAGTGAGGGGGGAGAGAGTGGGGGAGAGAGTGGGGGAGAGAATGGGGGGAGAGAGTGAGGGGAGAGAGGGGGGAGAGTGAGGGGGGGAGAGTGAGGGGGGAGAGAATGGGGGAGAGAATGGGAGAGAGAGTGGGGGAGAGAATGGGGGAGAGAGTGAGGGGGAGAGAGGGGGGAGAGAGAGAAAGGGGGGAGAGTGAGGGGGAGAGAGAGGGGAGAGAGAGGGGAGAGAGAGAAAGGGGGGAGAGTGAGGGGGGATAGACTGAGGGGAGAGAGTGGGGGAAGAGAGTGAGAGGGAGAGAGAGAAAGGCGGGAGAGTGAGGGTGGAGAGAGTGAGGGGGGAGAGAGAGAGGGGGGATAGAGTGAGGGGGAGAGTGGGAGGGGAGAGTGGGGGGGAGAGAGTGGGGGGAGAGTGTGAGGGGAGAGAGAGAAAGGGGGGAGAGTGAGGGGGGATAGAGTGAGGGGAGAGAGTGGGGGGAGAGTGGGGGGAGAGAGTGAGTGGGAGAGAGTGAGGAGAGAGTGAGGGGGAGAGAGTGGGGGGAGAGTGGGGCGGAGAGAGTGAGGGGGGAGAGAGAAAAATGGGGGGAGAGTGAGGGGGGATAGAGTGAGGGGGAGAGAGTGAGGGAGGAGAGAGTGAGGGGGAGAGAGTGAGGAGGAGAGAGTGGGGGAAGAGTGGGGCAGAGAGAGTGAGGGGGAGAGAGAGAAAGGGGGGAGAGAGAGAAAGGGAGGAGAGTGAGGGGGAGAGAGTGAGGGGAGAGAGTGGGGGGGAGAGAGTGAGGGAGGAGAGAGTGAGGGGAGAGAGTGAGGGGAGAGAGTGAGGGGGAGAGAGTGGGGGGGGAGAGTGGGGGGGGAGAGTGGGGTGGAGAGAGTGAGGGGGAGAGAGTGGGGGGAGAGAGTGAGGGGGAGAGAGAGAAAGGGGGATAGAATGAGGAGGAGAGAGTGAGGGGGAGAGAGTGAGGGAGGAGAGAGTGAGGTGGAGAGAGTGGGGTGGAGAGAGTGAGGGGGAGAGAGTGGGGGGAGAGAGTGAGGGGGAGAGAGAGAAAGGGGGATAGAATGAGGAGGAGAGAGTGACGGGGAGAGAGTGAGGGAGGAGAGAGTGAGGGGGAGAGAGTGAGGGGGGAGAGAGAAAAATGGGGGGAGAGTGAGGGGGAGAGAGTGAGGGGAGAGAGTGGGGGGGAGAGAGTGAGGGGGATAGAGTGAGGGGGATAGAGTGATGGGGAGAGTGGGGGGGAGAGAGTGAGGGAGAGAGTGAGGGGGGGAGAGAGTGGGGGGAGAGAGTGAGGGGGAGAGAGTGGGGGGAGAGAGTGGGGGGATAGAGTGAGGGGGGAGAGTTGGAGGGAGAGAGTGGGGGGGAGAGAGAGAAAGGGGAGAGAGAGAAAGGGAAGAGTGAGGGGGAGAGAGTGAGGAGAGAGAGAGAAAGGGGGATAGAATGAGGAGGAGAGAGTGAGGGGGAGAGAGTGAGGGAGGAGAGAGTGGGGGGAGAGAGAGAAAGGGGGGGAGAGTGGGGGGAGAGAGTGAGGGAGGAGAGAGTGGGGAGAGAGAGAGAAAGGGGGGGAGAGTGGGGGGAGAGAGAGAAAGGGGGATAGAATGAGGAGGAGAGAGTGAGGGGGAGAGAGTGGGGGGATAGAGTGAGGGGGGAGAGTGAGGGGAGAGAGTGGGGGGATAGAGTGAGGGGGAGAGAGTGAGGGGAGAGAGAGAAAGGGGGATAGAATGAGGAGGAGAGAGTGAGGGGGAGAGTGAGGGGGAGAGAGTGGGGGGAGAGAGTGGGGGGATAGAGTGAGGGGAGAGAGAGTGGGGGGGAGAGAGAGAAAGGGGAGAGAGAGAAAGGGAAGAGTGAGGGGGAGAGAGAGTGGGGGGAGAGAGTGAGGGGGAGAGAGAGAAGGGGGATAGAATGAGGAGGAGAGAGTGAGGGGGAGAGAGTGAGGGAGGAGAGAGTGAGGGGGAGAGAGTGAGGGGGGAGAGTGAGGGGAGAGAGTGAGGGGAGAGAGTGGGGGGGAGAGAGTGAGGGGGATAGAGTGAGGGGAGAGTGGGGGGAGAGAGTGAGGGAGAGAGTGAGGGGGGGAGAGAGTGGGGGGAGAGAGTGAGGGGGAGAGAGTGAGGGGGAGAGAGTGGGGGGAGAGAGTGGGGGGATAGAGTGAGGGGGGAGAGTGGGGGGGGAGAGAGTGGGGGGAGAGAGAGAAAGGGGAGAGAGAGAAAGGGAAGAGTGAGGGGGAGAGAGTGAGGGGGAGAGAGAGAAAGGGGGATAGAATGAGGAGGAGAGAGTGAGGGGGAGAGAGTGAGGGAGGAGAGAGTGGGGGGAGAGAGTGGGGGGATAGAGTGAGGGGGAGAGAGAGTGGGGGGGAGAGAGAGAAAGGGGAGAGAGAGAAAGGGAAGAGTGAGGGGGAGAGAGAGTGGGGGGAGAGAGTGAGGGGGAGAGAGAGAAAGGGGGATAGAATGAGGAGGAGAGAGTGAGGGGGAGAGAGTGAGGGAGGAGAGAGTGGGGGGATAGAGTGAGGGGGGAGAGTGGGGGGGAGAGAGTGGGGGGGAGAGAGAGAAAGGGGAGAGAGAGAAAGGGAAGAGTGAGGGGGAGAGAGTGAGGGGAGAGAGAGAAAGGGGGATAGAATGAGGAGGAGAGAGTGAGGGGGAGAGAGTGAGGGGAGAGAGTGAGGGGAGAGAGTGGGGGAGAGAGTGAGGGGATAGAGTGAGGGGGAGAGTGGGGGGGAGAGAGTGAGGGAGAGAGTGAGGGGGGGAGAGAGTGGGGGGAGAGAGTGAGGGGGAGAGAGTGGGGGGAGAGAGTGGGGGGATAGAGTGAGGGGGGAGAGTGGGGGGGAGAGAGTGGGGGGGAGAGAGAGAAAGGGGAGAGAGAGAAAGGGAAGAGTGAGGGGGAGAGAGTGAGGGGAGAGAGAGAAAGGGGGATAGAATGAGGAGGAGAGAGTGAGGGGGAGAGAGTGAGGGAGGAGAGAGTGGGGGGGAGAGAGTGGGGGAGAGTGGGGGGAGAGAGTGGGGGGGAGAGAGAGAAAGGGGGGGAGTGTCAGACCGAGCCCGACACCACAAAGGAGACACAAAGAAGAAATTCAGCACGTCCCCGATGACCCTGACTGACTTTGGACCGACACACCACAGAAAGCGTTTGAGAATTTATACCCACCACAGTGGCATTTTACAATCTTTTAGACAGACACGTCAATGATAGAAGATGGAGGGAAGTGTTAGATCGATCTTAGATTAGGTGAAAGGGCCGGCACAGCGTGGTACTGTGCTGTACTGTTCTCTGTTCTAAAGGATCCTCTCCATCTTTGGTATGGCAATGCATTTGGTTTATGTGCTGTGTGTGATACATGTTGTGTGGGCGCACTGTGGGCCCAGGGGAACGTTGTCTGGTTTGGTTGTATATATGTATAGTCAGGTGACCAGACACTTCAACTTCAAACTAGTAGGAATGGGTAGGAATGGTGCTTCAGAATGGATCTGATGTGAAAGATGATCTCACTTCATCCCCCTCTCCCCCACCCACCCACCTTCTCCCTCACCTGGTCTCACCTATCACCTCCCAGTGTCTCACTTCATCCCCCCTCTCCCCCACCCACCTTCCCCCTCACCTGGTCTCACCTGTCACCTCCCAGTGTCTCACTTCATCCTTCCCTCTCCCCCACCCACCAATGTTCCTCCTCACCTGGTCTCACCTGTCACCTCCCAGTGTCTCACTTCATCCCCCCTCTCCCCCACCCACCTTCCCCCTCACCTGGTCTCACCTGTCACCTCCCAGTGTCTCACTTCATCCTTCCCTCTCCCCCACCCACCAATGTTCCTCCTCACCTGGTCTCACCTGTCACCTCCCAGTGTCTCACTTCATCCCCCCTCTCCCCCACCCACCCACCTTCCCCCTCACCTGGTCTCGCCTATCACCTCCCAGTGTCTCACTTCATCCCGACTCTCCTCCACCCACCCACCTTCCCCCTCACCTGGTCTCACCTATCACCTCCCAGTGTCTCACTTCATCCTCCATCTCCCCCACCCACTCACCTTCCCCCTCACCTGGTCTCACCTATCACCTCCCAGTGTCTCACTTCATCCCCCCTCTCCCCCACCCACCCACCTTCCCCCTCACCTGGTCTCACCTATCACCTCCCAGTGTCTCACTTCATCCCCCCTCTCCCCAACTCACCCACCTTCCCCCTCACCTGGTCTCACCTATCACCCCACAGTGTCTCACTTCATCCCCCCTCTCCCCCACTCACCCACCTTCTCCCTCACATGGTCTCACCTATCACCTCCCAGTGTCTCACTTCATCCCCCTCTCCCCCACCCACCTTCCCCCTCACCTGGTCTCACCTATCACCTCCCAGTGTCTCACTTCATCCCCCCTCTCCCCCACCCACCTTCCCCCTCACCTGGTCTCACCTGTCACCTCCCAGTGTCTCACTTCATCCTTCCCTCTCCCCCACCCACCAATGTTCCTCCTCACCTGGTCTCACCTGTCACCTCCCAGTGTCTCACTTCATCCCCCCTCTCCCCCACCCACCCTCCCCCTCACCTGGTCTCACCTGTCACCTCCCAGTGTCTCACTTCATCCTTCCCTCTCCCCCACCCACCCACCTTCCCCTCACCTGGTCTCACCTATCACCTCCCAGTGTCTCACTTCATCCCCCCTCTCCCCCACCCACCCACCTTCCCCCTCACCTGGTCTCACCTATCACCTCCCAGTGTCTCACTTCATCCCCCCTCTCCCCCACCCACCCACCTTCCCCCTCACCTGGTCTCACCTATCACCACCCAGTGTCTCACTTCATCCTTCCCTCTCCCCCACCCACCAATGTTCCTCCTCACCTGGTCTCACCTGTCACCTCCCAGTGTCTCACTTCATCCCCCTCTCCCCCACCCACCTTCCCCCTCACCTGGTCTCACCCATCACCTCCCAGTGTCTCACTTCTTCCCCCCTCTCCCCCACCCACCCACCTTCCCCCTCACCTGGTCTCACATATCACCTCCTAGTGTCTCACTTCATCCCCCCTCTCCCCCACCCACCCACCTTCCCCCTCACCTGGTCTCGCCTATCACCTCCCAGTGTCTCACTTCATCCCCCCTCTCCCCCACCCACCCACCTTCCCCCTCACCTGGTCTCGCCTATCACCTCCCAGTGTCTCACTTCATCCCCCCTCTCCCCCATCCACCCACCTTCCCCCTCACCTGGTCTCACCTATCACCTCCCAGTGTCTCACTTCATCCCCCCTCTCCCCCACCCACCCACCTTTCCCCTCTCCTGGTCTCACCCCTCACCTCCCAGTGTCTCACTTCATCCCCCCTCTCCTCCACCCACCCACCTGCCCCCTCACCTGGTCTCACCTATCACCTCCCAGTGTCTCACTTCCTCCCCCCACCCACCCCAGATACTCTCCCATCGAGCAGAGGTAACAAAAGCCCGAAAGCGCGTCCCAGCCAGCCCCTGCCCCGCTGCTACCGGACAATTGAGTGGTTCCCCAGTACGATGAGATGGACCCTCGACCTCACAACCTACCTCGTAGTGGCCTTTGTAACTAATTGCCTGCCTGCACCACACTTCATTCTGCATCCTGTTTCCCCTAGGCCCAACACGTTGATGAAATCAGGAAGGAATGGCTTCACTGAGAGTCTGGGAAGGATCGATACGTCACCAGGCTCCAGTGTAGACATACTGTGGGGAGCATTCTAACTGGTTGTGACGCTGCCCGGTATTGGGGGGTGGGGGGCACTGCACAGGATCGGAAAAGCCTGCAGACGTTGCAAACCCAGCCCAGCTCACCATGGGCCCTGGCCTCCTCAGCATCAAGGACACCGTCCGAAGGCGGTGCCTCGTTAAAAAGATGGTGTCCGTCATTACTGACCCCCACCACCCAGGACGTGCCCTCTTCTCATCGCTACCGTCAGGGAGGAGGTACAGGAGCCTGAAGACACACACTCAGCGACTCAGGAACAGCTTCTTCCCCTCCGCCGTCCGATTTCTGAACGGTCCGCGACCAGAACCTCAGTATTTTGCTCCTTTACTGGCTGCATAACCACCGAATCTCTGAACGGACACCAACACTACCTCACTAGTTATTTTTGCATTACTTATTTACCTGTTTTATATATGTATTACAGCTTTATTATTATGTAAGGCATTGTACTGCTGTCGTAAAAAAATTTCACATCATCCTCTGGTGATATTAAACCTGATTCTTTTTCCGCTGCTTATTTTAAAACTTTCTTATTGTAACTCACAGTTCTTTTTTTACACACCCACAAACTCTTGAATGCTATTTCATTATTTCTTTCTTTTTGCACTGTGAATCTGATTTCTATAATTTACTATTTCTTTAGTGATGCAGAGAGAGTGGAGGGAGAGAGAGGGGAGAGAGAGTGTGGGGGAGAGAGGGGCAGGGAGAGAGTGGGGGAAGAGGAGGGTGGAGGAGAGAGTGAGGGAGAGAGTTGGGGGAGAGAGGGGGAGTGGGGTGGAGAGAGGGGGAGAGAGTTGGGGAGAGAGGGGGGAGGAGGGGTGAGAGGGGGGAGGAGGGGAGAGAGGGGGGAGGAGGAGAGAGTGGGGGGAGAGTGGGGAGAGAGTGGAGGGAGAGTTGGGGAGAGAGAGGGGGAGTGGGGGGAGGGGGGTGGAGAGAGTGGGGGGAGAGTTGGGTAGAGAGTTGGGGGAGAGAGGGGGGAGGAGGGGGAGGAGGAGAGAGTGGGGGGAGAGTGGGGAGAGAGTGGGTGGAGAGTTGGGGGAGAGAGGGGGAGTGGGGGGAGGGGGGTGGAGAGAGTGGGGAGAGAGTTGGGTGGAGAGTTGGGGGAGAGAGGGGGGAGGAGGAGAGAGTGGGGAAAGAGTGGGGGGAGAGTGGGGAGAGAGTGGGGAGAGAGTGGGGAGAGAGTTGGGGAGAGAGATGGGGAGTGGGGGGAGGGGGTGGAGAGTTGGGGGAGAGAGGAGGAAGGAGGGGAGAGAGGGGGGAGGAGGAGAGAGTGGGGGGAGAGTAGGGAGAGAGAGGGGGAGTGGGGGGAGGGGGTGTAGAGTTGGGGGAGAGAGGGGGAGGAGGGGAGAGAGGGGGGAGGAGGAGAGAGTGGGGGGAGAGTGGGAAGAGAGTGGGGGAGAGTGGGGAGAGAGTGGGGAGAGAGTGGGGGGAGAGTTGGGGAGAGAGAGGGAAGAGAGTGGGGGAGAGTGGGGAGAGAGTGGGGAGAGAGTGGGGGGAGAGTTGGGGAGAGAGAGGGGGAGTGGGGGAGGGGGTGGAGAGTTGGGGGAGAGAGGGGGGAGGAGGGGTGAGAGGGGGGAGGAGGGGAGAGAGGGGGAGGAGGAGAGAGTGGGGGGAGAGTGGGGAGAGAGTGGGGGGAGAGTGGGGGGAGAGTTGGGGAGAGAGAGGGGGAGTGGGGGGAGGGGGGTGGAGAGAGTTGGGTGGAGAGTTGGGGGAGAGAGGGGGAGTGGGGGGAGGGGGGTGGAGAGAGTGGGGAGAGAGTTGGGTGGAGAGTTGGGGGAGGAGGGGAGAGAGGGGGGAGGGGGAGAGAGGGGGGAGGAGGAGAGAGTGGGGGGAGAGTGGGGGGAGAGTGGGGAGAGAGTGGGGAGAGAGTTGGGGAGAGAGAGGGGAGTGGGGGGAGGGGGGTGGAGAGAGTGGGGAGAGAGTTGGGTGGAGAGTTGGGGGAGAGAGGGGGGAGGAGGAGAGAGTGGGGGGAGGAGGAGAGAGTGGGGGGAGAGTGGGGAGAGAGTGGGAGGGGGAGGAGGAGAGAGTGGGGGGAGAGTGGGGAGAGAGTGGGGGGAGAGTGGGGGGAGAGTGGGGAGAGAGTGGGGGGAGAGTTGGGTGGAGAGTTGGGGGGAGAGTGGGGGGGAGAGTGGGGAGAGAGTGGGGGGAGAGTTGGGTGGAGAGTTGGGTGGAGAGTTGGGGGGAGAGAGTGGGGGGAGAGTTGGGTGGAGAGTTGGGTGGAGAGTTGGGGGAGAGAGGGGGAGGGGGGGAGGAGGGAGGAGGAGGGGGAGGAGGGGGAGAGGGGGGAGGAGGAGAGAGTGGGGGGAGAGTGGGAGAGAGTGGGGAGAGTGTGGGTGGAGAGTTGGGGGAGAGAGGGGGGAGAGGGGTGGAGAGAGTAGGGAGAGAGTTGGGTGGAGAATTGGGGAGAGAGGGGGGGAGGAGGGGAGAGTGGGGAGAGAGTGGGGAGAGAGTGGGGGGAGAGTTGGGGAGAGAGAGGGGGAGTGGGGGGAGGGGGTGGAGAGTTGGGGGTGAGAGGAGAAAGGAGGGGAGTGAGGGGGGAGGAGGAGAGAGTGGGGAGAGAGTGGGGGGAGAGTGGGGAGAGAGTGGGGGGAGAGTTGGGGAGAGAGAGGGGGAGTGGGGGGAGGGATGGAGAGTTGGGGGGAGAGAGGGGGGAGGAGGGGAGAGAGGGGAGAGGGGGAGGAGGAGAGAGTGGGGGGAGAGTTGGGGAGAGAGAGGGGGAGTGGGGGGAGGGGGGTGGAGAAGTTGGGTTTTGAGTTGGGGGGAGAGAGGGGGAGTGGGGGGAGGGGGGTGGAGAGAGTGGGGAGAGAGTTGGGTGGAGAGTTGGGGGAGAGAGGGGGGAGGGGGGGAGGAGGGGGGAGGAGGAGAGTGTGGGGCGAGAGTGGGGAGAGAGTGGGGGGAGAGTTGGTGAGAGAGGGGGGAGTGGGGGGAGGGGGTGGTGGAGTTGGGGGAGAGAGGGGGAGGAGGGGAGAGAGGGGGGAGGAGGGAAAGAGGGGGAGGAGGAGTGAGTGGGGGAGAGTGGGGAGAGAGTGGGGGGAGAGAGTTGGGTGGAGAGTTGGGGGAGAGAGGGGGAGTGGGGGGAGGGGGGTGGAGAGAGTGGGGAGAGATTTGGGTGGAGAGTTGGGGGAGGAGGGGAGAGAGGGGAGAGAGGGGGGAGGGGGAGAGAGGGGGGAGGTGGAGAGAGTGGGGGGAGAGTGGGGAGAGAGTGGGAAGAGAGTGGGGAGAGAGTTGGGGAGAGAGAGGGGAGTGGGGGGAGGGGGTGGAGAGAGTGGGGAGAGAGTTGGGTGGAGAGTTGGGGGAGAGAGGGGGGAGGAGGAGAGAGTTGGGGGAGGAGGAGAGAGTGGGGGGAGAGTGGGGAGAGGTGGGGGAGTGGGGGAGAGTGGGGAGAGAGTTGGGGAGAGAGTGGGGGTGAGGGGAGGGGGTGGGAGTGGGGGTGAGAGGGTGGGGGAGGAGAGGGGGGGAGGAGGAGAGAGTGGGGGAGGTGAGAGTGGGGGGAGAGTGGGGGAGAGTGGGGGAGAGTGGGGAGAGAGTGGGGGAGAGTTGGGTGAGAGGGTGGGGGGGGGGGGTGGAGAGAGTTGGGTGGAGTTGGGGGAGAGAGGGGGAGTGGGGGGAGGGGGGTGGAGAGAGTGGGGGGAGTGAGTTGGGGGAGAGTTGGGGGGGAGAAGGAGAGAGTGGGGGGAGAGTGGGGAGAGAGTGGGGGGAGAGTGGGGAGAGAGTGGGGAGAGAGTTGGGAGAGAGTTGGGGAGAGAGAGGGGGAGTGGGGGGAGGGGGTGGAGAGTTGGGGGAGAGAGGAGGAAGGAGGGGAGAGAGGGGGAGGAGGAGAGAGTGGGGGAGTGTGGGGAGAGAGTGGGGGGAGAGTGGAGAGAGAGTGGGGGGAGAGTTGGGTGGAGAGTTGGGGGGAGAGTGGGGGGAGAGTGGGGAGAGAGTGGGGGGAGAGTTGGGTGGAGAGTTGGGTGGAGAGTTGGGGGGAGAGAGTGGGGGGAGAGTTGGGTGTGAGTTGGGTGGAGGTTGGGTGGAGAGTTGGGGGAGAGTGGGGGAGGGGGGAGGAGGGAGGAGGAGGGGGGGAGAGGGGGGAGGAGGAGAGAGTGGGGGGAGAGTGGGGAGAGAGTGGGTGGAGAGTTGGGGGAGAGAGGGGGGAGGGGGGAGAGGGGTGGAGAGAGTAGGGAGAGAGTTGGGTGGAGAATTGGGGAGAGAGGGGGGAGGAGGGGAGAGTGGGGAGAGAGTGGGGGGAGAGTTGGGGAGAGAGAGGGGGAGTGGGGGGAGGGGGTGGAGAGTTGGGGGAGAGAGGAGGAAGGAGGGGAGTGAGGGGGGAGGAGGAGAGAGTGGGGAGAGAGTGGGGGGAGAGTGGGGAGAGAGTGGGGAGAGAGTGGGGGGAGAGTTGGGGAGAGAGAGGGGGAGTGGGGGGAGGGATGGAGAGTTGGGGGAGAGAGGGGGGAGGAGGGGAGAGAGGGGGAGGAGGAGAGAGTGGGGGGAGAGTGGGGGGAGAGTTGGGGGAGAGAGAGGGGGAGTGGGGGAGGGGGGTGGCGAGAGTTGGGTTTTGAGTTGGGGAGAGAGGGGGAGTGGGGGGAGGGGGGTGGAGAGAGTTGGGTGGAGAGTTGGGGGAGAGAGGGGGAGTGGGGGGAGGGGGTAGAGAGAGTGGGGAGAGAGTTGGGTGGAGAGTTGGGGGAGAGAGGGGGGAGGGGGGGAGGAGGGGGGAGGAGGAGAGAGTGGGGGGAGAGTGGGGAGAGAGTGGGGGGAGAGTTGGGGAGAGAGAGGGGGAGTTGGGGGAGGGGGTGGAGAGTTGGGGGAGAGAGGAGGAAAGAGGGGAGAGAGGGGGGAGGAGGGAGAGTGGGGGGAGAGTGGGGAGAGAGTGGGGGGAGAGTGGGGAGAGAGTGGGGGGAGAGTTGGGTGGAGAGTTGGGGGGAGAGTGGGGGGAGAGTGGGGAGAGAGTGGGGAGAGAGTGGGGGGAGAGTTGGGTGGAGAGTTGGGTGGAGAGTTGGGGGAGGAGGGGGGAGGAGGGAGAGGAGGGGGGAGGAGGGGAGAGAGGGGGAGAGGGGGGAGGAGGAGAGAGTGGGGGAGAGTGGGGAGAGAGTGGGTGGAGAGTTGGGGGAGAGAGGGGGAGTGGGGGGAGGGGGGAGGTGGTGGAGGGAGTGGGGGGAGGGGGGAGGGGTGGAGAGAGTGGGGGAGAGTTGGGTGGAGAGTTGGGGAGAGAGGGGGGAGGAGGAGAGAGTAGGGAGAGTGGGGGAGAGTGGGGAGAGAGTGGGGGAGAGTGGGGGAGAGTTGGGGAGAGAGAGGGAGAGAGAGGGAGAGAGAGGGAGAGAGGGGGAGTGGGGGAGGGGGTGGAGAGTCTGGGGGGAGAGAGGAGGAAGGAGGGGAGAGAGGGGGAGGAGGAGAGTGGGGGGGAGAGTGGGGAGAGAGTGGGGGGAGAGTGGGGAGAGAGTGGGGGGAGAGTTGGGGGGAGAGCTGGGGGAGAGTGGGGGAGAGAGTGGGGGGAGAGTTGGGTGGAGAGTTGGGGAGAGAGGGGGAGGAGGGGGGAGGAGGAGAGAGTGGGGAGAGAGTGGGGGGAGAGTGGGGAGAGAGTGGGGGAGAGTTGGGGAGAGAGAGGGAGAGAGTGGGGAGTGGGGGAGGGGGTGGAGAGTTGGGGGAGGGAGGAGGGGGAGAGAGGGGGAGGAGGAGAGAGTGGGGGAGAGTGGGGAGAGTGGGGGGAGTGGGGGGAGAGTGGGGGAGAGTTGGGGGGAGAGTTGGGGGGAGAGTTGGGGGGAGTGTGGGGGGAGAGTGGGGGGAGGTGGGAGAGTTGGGGAGAGTGGGGGGAGGAGGGGGAGGAGTGGGGGAGAGTGGGGGAGAGTGGGAGAGTGGGGGAGAGTGGGGGAGTGGTGGGGAGAGGGGGTGGAGGAGAGAGTGGGGGGGGAGAGTGTGGGGGAATTCTTTAGTGATACAGGCCCTTGGAGCCACTCTGCCATCAACCCCCTGCCCCCCCATTTAGCCCCGGCCTAATCGCAGGACAACGACCCGTTCGTCTTCTTTTGGACGGTGGGAGGAAACCGGAGCTCCCGGAGGAAACCCACGCGTGGGAACTGTTCTCTGAATCTCGATGCCCTGAGCTGTTACAACTTCGTGCTAATCGTGGCCCCCTTGCATGTCATACAAGTTGATGAAATTAAATCTGATGATAATAAGGATCGGAAACGTCGACTGTTTATTTCCCTGCCGCCTGACCTAGAACCATAGAACTCTACAGGACAGAAAACCGGCCATTCGGCCCTTCTAGTCTGTGCCAAAACTTTATTCCTGTTGAGTTCCTCCAGCATTTCCTGTGATAAAACTACCTCAAGACACTTATATTTCGAAATTATCTATCTGGACGGCGTAGATCTCGGTCCGCGTGACAATATTAAAGGAATTGACTAATAATTTTTAAATTTTCCACTCTAGAGCCTGCTTGCAAACCCTGGCTCTGCGCATGTGCGCGGCACGGCACCGGCAGCCTCCGAGAAGACGGCGCGCCTGCGCACGGCCGGTCCCGTCGTCAGGATCTGAGTCTGCGCCGAGCGGGGCTTGCCGGTCGCCGTCCAGCCCCCCCCCCTCGGGGCGCCGCGCATGCGCAGACTTGCCTGATCCCCACTCGGGAGTTGGCGCTTCCCTCCATGGCCGCGGTGGCCATCCTGCTCCCGGCGGAGTGGCAGCGAGTGCAGGCGGCGGAGAGCCGGGGCTCGGTCGGCGGAGCTCTGCCTCCGATAGCACCGGGCGCCCGCGGGATACGAGGCTGTGAGAGCCCGAGCGCAGCGGCCCGACGCCGCGCCGTCCACAAAGTGCTACACTTTGTAATGCCCC